>NC_141076.1:52613947-52841447 GCF_041138505.1 Cibotium barometz
ATTATGTATATATATATATATATATACACATGTTTTTTATTATTAAAAAAATGGCGTTTTTTATTTTGGCTTGATAAAAACGACGTATTATACTTTGTCGTATTATACGTCCCGTCTCGTACCTGGCTGCTATGATTGGGTCCCAATTACCCTCTGTAGGGCCCCCACCACGGGTGGTGTATTTGCTTTATTAGAATGATGTAAATCTGAAAACAAATACAGAAAACTTGACCTTTTCTTGGCTGGAAAATCCTGCCCTTGACCTGAATCCTTCACCCCTTTGCGTTAGCAAGCCCTTGGCTGTCTTGGCCCCTTGGTTTGCTTGAGCACTTGGTGAAAAATGAGATGAAAGATTGTGGACCTCTTCTATTTATACTACCCTTCAGGGGCAGTCGGCCAGCATAAGAGCAAGCGACCAGCATCAGATATGTCCCACGACTGGATATTCAGCATTTAATGCTGAAAAATCCCATTAAATGCTGGAAAAATTCCCATAAATCCTGCGCATCACTTCTTGGCTGGCTGGTCATCAGGCGCTTGCTTCTGAAGGGCTGGGCACACCTTTTGTCCACAATCCCAGGGTTGGACAGCCTGTATGGGCTGCCCCATACATGCCCTACAGCCATATAAAGGCTGTATGTTCCTGAAAATAGCCTTATCTTTGTCCTAGGGCTGTCCTACAGCCCCTCCATGGCTGGTGGGTTCAGCCTGGGCCTTCCTGGCCCTCATGGGGGTGGTTCTACACCATTCCCATGCCCACACTCAGATCCGGGGTAGCCCTATGGGCTGGCCCCTTGTCCTAAACATAATCTACTCAGTGATTTGGCATCCGGTACCATACCAGATACACAGAACCACTGACATCATTCTAGAGGGAGACTCACAGCGCGGACTGGCACTGTCATGTGTAGGATAGTGCACATCTGACCTTGGACCCATGTGCAGGACAATGCACACTTGACCTCGGACGACTGAGATGGATCCTTGGCTGACTCGTCCCGGACTGGGCTCACATGGAACCAGTTCACCATCCCAGGTCCTGCACCTTATGTACAGAAATGTCTACGTGGCATCCAAGTGTGGGATGCACGTGACATCCCCTTCTGCTTAACTTGACGGAAGCTGCATAGCCTCCAAATAATCCGTCAATAATGCCGGATAGTCTTCGAAAAATCCTTTGTCGAGCCATACCGCTTCATGAGTTCCTCGGTCCTGAAACTTCGTGTGAGGAACTGTCGTAGTCTTCGGCCTGAGCCATGCTTGAAACGGTGCAGAAGGTTCTGTTCTGGAACCATTACTTCTGCTTCATCAACAATGTCTGGTTCCGCTTCGTCTTTGACCTCTGAAGGGGGTGGACCTGCATATGGCTTTAGCCAACTGACATGAAATACATCGTGCATAGTCCAACTCGGAGGTAGCTTTAACTGCATAGACACCTCATTAATCTTTTTCCGGATGGGAAATGGTCCGAAGCTCCTGAAAGACAACTTTGGGCATCGCTTGTCCACCTGCTTCAATCTTTGCTTCATAATCCGAAGATACACCCAATCCCCTTCCGAAAACTTCATATCCCTTCGGTCTTTATTAGCCTGTCGAGTGTAGGCCTCTTGCGCTTTAGCCAATCTGTCTTTAACTGACTCTAGGATCTCCTGGTAAGACTCCGTCACTCTGTTCGCCTCCGGTACTGAAGACGAAGTCCTGGTTAACGACTGGAAAGGTCTTCCAAATGTTGCCCCATATGGAGTCCTGCCAATAGCTGAAGAAAAAGAGTCATTCAAAACAGCTTGAACTAAAGGCAAAAACGATTCCCACTTACCTTGCTGATCGTGGACATAACACTTCAGCACATCAAAGGCCAACTGGTTGTATATCTCTGTCTGTGGGTGGAATGCACTGGAAAAATTCAACTTAGTACCAAAATTATCAAACAATGCCCTCCAAAAATGACCGGTAAACTTGGCATCTCGGTCTGACACTATGGTTCTAGGAATCCCGCCAATCGGGTACCAATGCCGGATGAATAACTGGGCAATATCTTCGGCGGTCACATTGGCCCTGCACGGAATAAGCATAACAAATTTGCTAAACCTATCAACAATAGTTAAGCACTGCCAGTGTTGCATAGAAACGCGTTTCATACAGTTTCAAAACGTACGAAACATTTCGAAACGTTTCGTACAGTATGAAACGCGTTTCATACATCATGCATATTTTAAAAACCTTAAAAAACGTTTCCTTTCATGAATCGTACGGCGCAGTTCATTCACGCTTCCCAGTGGCGGCCGCCTGTGAGTTTGCCAATTTGTGTGCCATCCTTCGATTCCTTCCATCGCTTGTGTCGGCCCCCTGCTCCTTGGTGTCCTTGGGCCTTGTGGAGGTCTTCCAAAGGGGTAATGTCATGTTTTGCTTTAAGTTGGTTTTCTTTGCACAACTCACAAAGCAGCACACTTTTTTCTCTTCCATCAATATTTATGGCATATCTTCCATGGTCCACCCTTGCTCTATTGAGATTAGTTAATGTTATGTGTCGCACTTGCAGGGCCAACAATCTGCATTTATCCCCGCCTTGCAGGATGCCTCGAACAGGTGATTCTCTTTGGAACAATGTCACCTTCGAGTCTAGATATGGTGGCTCAGGCTCCGGAAAGTGGAAATGCAACTTTTGTGCTGATAAGCACCATGGCAGTGCCACCAGGCTGAAGGCACATTTGTCACAAACAAAGGGTTTCGGCATTGGACCATGTAAGCATGTGCCACAAGAAATCTATGATAGCCTCAAGGCTTGGAAGGCCATGCAGCTAGGTATCCCCCTTGAGGATATCCCCAATCTGGGAGAGTCTGAAGCACGTCAAAGTGTCTCCAAGAGGACTCGCAGTATCAGAGAGGAAGATACCAGTGGTGAGGTTGCAGGTGGTTCTAGCTCGGCACCTCGAGCCAAAAGAACTAGCCCAATGGTACTTCCCTCCATGTCTGTGAGCCGGATTGCAGTTCAGGGCCTTGTGAGAGAAACTGGAGTACATGGGCTCTTTTTCACACGAAAAAGAGAAATAGACTCTCCTCAGCACAATTGGAGAGGCTTGTCTTTTGTCATTGCAATCTCTGATTGCTAGAACAAAAGGGTCATCCCATTGAGCCTCGCCAAGTGAATCCAGATAAGATTGATATCATGAAGTGCAAGGAGATTCCCGACATTCCTCAGGAGGAGAGAGACATCTATTCTATGCTCTATGAGGAGATCATGGCTCCGGCTCGCACTACACGATCTTCTCGAGAGGCTAGTACTAGTGGTGCACCTGCACCTCTAGAGGATGAGGCCTTTGAGGACTCGGCTACCGGCAGTGACCTTGAGAGTGAGGCTGCAGAGGCAGAAGATGCAGATGAGGATGAGCATGAGGATGCAGATAGTAGCTAGCTACTGCCAGTATCATTTTATTTGGACATGTTATTTAGTTTGAACTTTGGACATGTTATTTATTTTGATCTTGGATTTTGAGTCATGACTCATCACCCACGTGGTGATCCTTTTGATTTTTGTTTAGTCGTCAGTGATCACCCACGTGATTGTGATATCATCATATCTTACATGTATTTTGTTTTTATTGAAATGAATTCAATGTGGTCTCTTATAAGTTATGTCAACAGTTTTTTCTTTTGTATATTTCAAGTAAAAAATATACATGCTTTTTCTATTTTGTATGAAACCTTTTTGTACCCGTTTCTTACCTTTTATGAAACGTTTCAAAACGTATGAAACCCGTTTCATACCTGCCGTTTCTGAAACGCCTGGCAACTATGAGCACTGCGTATTAGGCTTACTCGGACTGGGAGACAGATTTGTGACAAAGTCCATCGAAATGTCCTGGAATCAGGAATTGGCAAAGGCTTTAACAACCCTATCTTCTTTCCACAAGGAGCTTTCACTTTTTGACAAATGTCACAGCGTTGTACATATGTAAACACATCATGTCTCATCTTTGGCCAATAGTATTGCCGTTCTAATTTCTCCAGAGTCGAATTCATGCCCCTATGACCACCTGTAATGGCGTCATGGACATCATGGAGAAGAGCTGCCCGGAATGATTTCATGACACATAGTCGGCCTTTGTAGAAAAGCCAACCATCGTGTATTAGAAAATGGCATGGTCTTGTGGCATCCAATGCCATTTTCCATTGAGTACCGAATTTCTCGGAATCTGCGTACGTGTGCTTCATGTCCTCTAGTCCTGTACCAACAAGGTCAAATCTAGTGGTCTGAATCGTAGATACTTGTCCCTTCCTGCATAAAGCATCGGCCACTGGATTGGCCTTTCTTGGAAGGTACTCAATCATACCACCAAACTGCTGGAATATCTGACTCCAGCGGTGTTGTCGATCACTCCACTGTGCACTTGGCATCGTTTGAATCCAGCGCAATGCCTGATGGTCAGTGCGAACCTCGAAGCCATACAAGAAATGTTTTCAATGTTTCAAGGCCTGTATAACTGCTAGGAGTTCACGATCATAGACTGAGTAGTTCTTTTCGGCGGGCAGTAACTTACGAGACATGTAAGCTACTGGATGACCATTCCGTTGCAATACACCTCCAATTGCGATGTTACTCGCATCGGTGATCACTTGAAATGGTTCGTCCCACGAGGCATGTGCTAAACAAGGCGCTTCTGACAAAGCCACCTTGAGGTTCTAGAATGCCTCCAACGCTCGTGGAGTCATTCGAATCTTTTGCCTTCTTGTTTTCACTCCCTTTAGCATATCGGTGAGATCTGCCGAGAGATCAGAAAACTTGTCGATGTGGGTGGAATATGCCTGGCATATACCCACAAATGATCTAATATCATAAGCTGTCTGAGGTACTTCCCAATTAACAATCTCGGCCACTTTAGCCGGATCAAGTCGAATGCCTTCAGCACTAATTATATATCCCAAGTAATGCACCTGGAACAGATAAAATTCCGACTTCTTTTCATTGACGTAGAGCTCGTTGCTTTCCAGCAACTTAAGAACTTTCTCCACATCAATGTCATGCTGCTCAACTGTAGCTGAAAATATGAGTATGTCGTCCAGAAATATGAACACACACTTTCCTATCAACTCCCAGAAAACACGCATCATCATGCGGTTAAATGTAGCTGGGGCGTTCGTCAAACCAAATGGCATGACCACAAATTCATAGTGGGCCCGTTCTGTACGGAAGGTTGTCTTGGGGATGTCCCCCTCTACAATCCGTACCTGGTGGTACCCACTCTTTAAATCTAGTTTTGAGAACACCTTTGCTCCATTCAGCCTCTCGAGAATATAGTCAATTCGAGGCATCGGGAATCTGCTCTTGATAGTCAGCTTGTTGAGTGCACGATAATCGACACACAACCGAGAAGACCCATCTTTCTTCTTGACAAACAAGATCGGTGCTGCAAATGGCGACACGTTGGGGCGGATGAAGCCAGCTTGCAACAATTCTTGGAGTTGGCGGTCCAACTCCGATTCTATTGCCTTGGAAAGGCGTTACGGAAACTTGCTCGGGGATTCTGAGCCTGGAAGTGTGATCCTCCGGTCTGGATGGGGGGAGCTGGGGAGGGAGACTGTCCCGAAGAAAAATCTTCTAGAACTTTTCATGGAGAACCGAGTACTTCTCGGAAGCACTGGCCACCGTCTGGGCTGTCTGGATGTAAATCATCGCACACTGTGCGCCTTTCCTGACTGCTCGCTTAGCTTGCAAGTGGCTTATGAGCGGAAAGTTTGGAATACCTGGCTCACACTTAATGGTCACCGGGGTGTTTGACACATTCCGATTGATCTGGAACGTGTGCTTGTCCCACTTGACATCAGGAAGAAACTTGTGAAACCATTGGATACCCAAATTATGTCTGCTCCTACAAGAGGGGCAACCATAAAGTCACGCACAAACTCTATGCCTTGAATCACTAACTTAGCACCTAGAGCTTCATACTTGACGCTCGTTGTCATACGTGTGCTAAAACCCTCAACCTGTTTGTCCACCGGAGTCAGCTCGAAACGGGCACGCCTAGCGGCGTGTTCCGTGACTACATCCTCCGTGTTGCCGCTGTCAAACAAGACAACGACTCTTTGGCCACCTATGTAGCCAAAGGACTTGAGCAATTCGTTGCGCTCATACTCCTGGTCATGGGCGTCCTTCTGCTTATCTTCGAGCTCCCGGCTAATAATTGCTCCAACTAAAGCACCGGGGGTTGAAGAACTATGGTTAGCCGCTGGGGTCTGTGTGGGAGCTGAGCTCACCACGGAAGCTGTGGAGGCGGCGGCAGCCTTTGGAGGCTTCTTCGGACAATCCCGAGAAGTATGTCCTTTTGTATGACAAAAGAAACATCTACCCTCCTCCTTGAACTGAGAAAGCTCCTTAGTACTCAACTTGCCACTTGTCTTGCCTGCCTCCGCTTTGTGCTCTGGAGTAAGCTTAGACGCATTGTTCGAGTTCTTGGAGCCAGAGGCTCCCGGGCTCTGTCCTGGGGAAGACCCAGTCTGGTTCTGGCTTTTGCCCCCCGCGGTGTTAGCCCTGGGAGAAGCCGGCTGGGAAGTCTTGGGCTTGCCACCATTGTGTTTCATTTCTGCACTCTGCGCAAGCGAGAGTGCGTCCTCAAAGGTGGCTGGCCTAAACATACGCACCTCCCATTGGATTTGCGTGTCCAGGCCATACAAAAACTGCCCTTTCTTGTCCGTATCAGATAAGCCTAATTGCAGACATAAGGTCGAAATCTTATTGGCAAACTGAAGGACTGGTTGCGCGTTCTGACGCGCTCCCCTGAACTCGTCTTGGAGTCGCTCAAGGTAGTGGGGCGGTAAAAACCGTTGCTTAAGGCCGCGGACGAACTCGTCCCACACATGAGCTGCCATACCTACTCTGGTGTGGACATGAGCCCACTGAGTCCATCAAGGAATGGCCTCACCTTCCAAGTACCAACTAGCTAAGATCACTTTGTCCGTATTTGTTTTCCTCACTGCGGCAAAGTAAGCTTCAAATTGATGTAACCATGAATAAAGAGTTGTGGGATCGAGTTTACCATTATACTTATTGAAATTCATTTTCTCGGGAAAATGATTCAAGGGCGCCGCCGGTGTCAATCTGGCGTCCAAAGCTTTGAGGTAACGCTCGTGTTCCATGCGTCGCATGGCGTCATCTTCTCGTTGTCGGATCTCCAATGCACGCATCTGCAACTCAAGCAAGGAGCTTGGCTGTGGCTGCGACCCCGCGAGAGGGTCCCTGTGAGACGAGGACCTGGTATCTGGGATACGGAAGGAGAGGGAGGAGGAGATGGAAAACGCGACGCTGGAGAGCGAGAACGCTCCTCCAGAGCCAAGATCCGCGCCTTCTGCTCATCCAACTTGGCTGTCTGGTCTGCGATTGCTCGCATCATCTGCTGGAACATGTCTGTGACACTCAAGCCGGCTGCCCTAGCTGGGCTGCCTGGTGCACTGTGGTCCCATGGTTCTGGTTCTCTCTTGTCGCCAAAGCTCGCCATAGCGGGAAAATGCAATTCCTTTCCGGAACGCAATCTGACCATCCACTATCTGTGTGGGAGACTTCCGGAGGCTTCCGGAGGCTAAAAACCAACCGTCCTTCGAGGGACAGGAGTCACTCCGAAAGGGGTAGTCCACCGGCGTCTAAAAACCAACCACAAGCGAGAAAAATTTTCTGGTTTTCTTTGCTGAATCTTTGTCCTTGAAGTAGGCTCTGATACCACTGTAATATGCGGAAGCTTCGGAGAAGGATTGGTACTTCAAAACTCAGAAATCAGCACTCTTTTCGCGACGGAATTAACGCACAAACTGAAAGGAGATGTGCAGAAAATAGAGAGAGAAGGGGGAGATGGAGAGGACACAGTATTGGGTCCCAATTACCCTCTGTAGGGCCCCCACCACGGATGGTGTATTTGCTTTATTAGAATGATGTAAATCTGAAAACAAATACAGAAAACTTGACCTTTTCTTGGCTGGAAAATCCTGCCCTTGACCTGAATCCTTCACCCCTTTGCGTTAGCAAGCCCTTGGCTGTCTTGGCCCCTTGGTTTGCTTGAGCATTTGGTGAAAAATGAGATGAAAGATGGGATTGTGGACCTCTTCTATTTATACTACCCTTCAGGGGCAGTCGGCCAGCATTAGAGCAGCGGCCAGCATCAGATATGTCCCACGACTGGATATTCAGCATTTGATGCTGAAAAATCCCATCAAATGCTGGAAAAATTCCCATAAATCCTGCGCATCACTTCTTGGCTGGCTGGTCATCAGGCGCCTGCTTCTGAAGGGCTGGGCACACCTTTTGTCCACAATCCTAGGGCTGGACAGCCTGTATGGGCTGCCCCATACATGCCCTGCAGCCATATAAAGGCTGTATGTTCCTGAAAATAGCCTTATCTTTTGCCCTAGGGCTGTCCTACAGCCCCTCCATGGCTGGTGGGTTCAGCCTGGGCCTTCCTGGCCCTCATGGGGGTGGTTCTACACCATTCCCATGCCCACACTCAGATCCGGGGTAGCCCTATGGGCTGGCCCCTTGTCCTAAACATAATCTACACAGTGATATGGCATCCGGTACCATACTAGATACACAGAACCACTGACATCATTCTAGAGGGAGACTCACAGCGCGGACTGGCACTGTTTCATGTGCAGGACAGTGCACACCTGACCTTGGACTCATGTGTAGGACAATGCACACCTGACCTCGGACGACTGAGATGGATCCTTGGCTGACTCGTCCCGGACTGGGCTCACATGGGACCAGTTCACCATCCCAGGTCCTGCACCTTATGTACAGAAATGTCTACGTGGCATCCAAGTGCGGGATGCACGTGACAAAGGGCTGCATATCCCCTCATCAATCTAGTGTCGGCCGCCTTCCGCATCGAGAACTGAGGTCTAGCGAAAGTGATCCCAAGGTATACGAGGTAACATACTCCACAGCTCTCCACTGTATGTAAACTGTACTGCAGATCTACTTATCCACTATGAGGAGGTGATAAAGACCATGACCTTGGTCTTTCCAAGGTTCACAGTAAGGTCTCGGTCCTCGCAAAAGGCGTGTAATGCATCCAAATGCCTTTGCAAAATATCATTTGCATACAAGAGGATCGGTATCAGGACTCCTGCCAAATGTGCTCCTGGTCCTCCCTGTCTGTCTATGTAATCCGAGATCTCGTCAATGTATAGACCAAATAGAGTAGGAGACAAGGGGCAGTCTTGCTTCACCCTGATAGTGCTGTGTATGATCTCTGAGTCACCTCCTGGAGCCCGTACTCTGCCTGTGACTGACTCATAGAGTGTAATGATCCCCCACAGCATCTCTGCTGGCACTCATATATCCTGCAGTCTCCTCATCAGTCTGGCTTGTGGGATAGTATCAAAAGCTTTGTGGAAATCCACAAAGCAGCAGTATATCCATTGCCCATGAGCTCTCCCCTCCTCAATGAGCCTCGTAGTGTAAAGATATGATCTAGTGTGGAGTGCCCTCTCCTAAAGCCTACTTGCCCTAGTGCTCTGACTCTCTGCTCCTCGGACCATCTACTAAGCTCATGCTCCAAAATCGAACCATAAATCTTGGCCAAGGTGTGACCAATCATGATAGTCCTATAGTTGTTGGGGTCCATGGGGTCACTTGCTTTCAAGGTAGGTACAATAGTATTCGATGACCAGCTGCTGACGGGGAAGCGTTCACATAAAGCCCTGTTAAACATGTGAACCAGTAAAGGGGCTAGCGTGTGTCTAGCATGGGAAAAATGCTCGGTGAGGAGTCCATCATGATCCTGTGCTCTCCCAGTCTGCATCCTGTCAATAGCATCTCTCACCATGCTGAGGTGAAAGAAGGAAGAGTGGGGGGGACGAGGTTCGGGTGGATGGGGGAGAGGTGGCTGCTCGGGGACATGGTAGAGAGAGGTGGCATAGGTGTGCCAGGTGCTGGGTGAAGTAATCGGAGTTGGAAGGCGATGATCCTCCAGGCCTCCTTAGAGTCCCTTCCAAGAAATAGATGGTAGAGCTCCTGCTCAAGCCTTGCTAGGTAGGCTCTCTTCTTTCTCCGCGTGAGACGTCGAAAGATCACTCGCGCCTGCTGGTGAGTGGTGGATCCTAGTGCCATCTCCCGATGTAGACGGGCTCGGGTATCACGACATTCCTCGTCGTACCAGCTATTCTGTGGGACAGTCCCTCCTGGTGATGTAGGGGTGGCTCTGGAGAGTGGAAAGGCGGCTGGAGCGGACGTATGGAGGGTGGTTGAGAGGTGTGTAGTAAGCTCATCAAGTGGGATGTGGGGGTCGAGGTCGGAGAGGATGCGGTAGACGTGATCAGAATAGATGGAAGAGGTCTCTCTGGTGAAGTGGTATCTCGGACGGTGATGGGGCAAAGCAGGTGGTTGCATGGTGTATCGGCATGTGAGTGAGAAGTCCAGGTATGCATGGTCGACTGCAACACCGATGGGGCGAGGAGAGATGGTAAACTCCGAAATGAGTGGGATCAAAGAGAGGGATCCCATTAGGTAGTCCATTGTACTAGCTCCATGTCCGAAGGGGTAGGAGGTGAAGGAGTTGGATCTAGGCCATCTAGCCAGGCCATTATAAATGGCTAGATTATGAGCCCTGCCGAGGGCTAAGAGATACTCTCCATAGTCTGTGCGGGCTGCTATATCTTGTGATGTTCGCTTCAGATCTGCACCCATTGTGTCAATCTCCTGGTACATGGGATCATTTGTCTCAAAGAAGGGTACTTGTGCACCTGCTTTGCAGGCATTGAAGTCTCCAGCCATGAGGATGTCCCCTAGACTGGAAAACTTCATAATGGCACCACAAAGGGGTAGGTACGGGGACTCTCCATGGGTGGCATATTTAGAATTGGAGGGTGCAAAGTAACACACTACAAGGTAGATGTCTCGGGCCCTCTCTGTCTGGATCCTCACCCACAAAAATCGTGCAGCCTCATCCCGTCCGACCACCTGTATCACATGTTGAAGCTCCTCCTTGTATAATAAAGCCACCCCTCCCGACCCTCGGGTACCCCCTACTGTGCGTGGGTGTGGGCTGGGGACAGGACTCCCATCTGTATCCTCTCACCTTTGGAAGCCGACTCCCCTGGCACTGATGAGTCTCTGTGTATAAGACCAAGTCTCTCCCTCTAAATGTCTCCTCGAACACACCTGCATCTGTCCTCAAGGCGCCATTGCAGTTCCAAACCACAATCTCTAGCTTGGTCTCATAAGTCTCGCACCGTCATTGGGCACGTCGCTCGGTGATGATCACCCTCCCATCTCTGTACACTGCCCATTTCCCTACCTTCCGTGCATCCAAAGAGAGAGAGAAAGAAAG
The DNA here is from genome assembly GCF_041138505.1 of Cibotium barometz. Lineage (NCBI taxonomy): Eukaryota > Viridiplantae > Streptophyta > Polypodiopsida > Cyatheales > Cibotiaceae > Cibotium > Cibotium barometz. Next base: position 52,625,263 of record NC_141076.1, read on the forward strand.
AAAGAAAGAAAGATATATTAACGTCTACGAGAGGCCAAAGTCGGCCTATGAGACAAAAAATAATACAACTGTGTTCTTCTGGTCATCGAAAGAAAAGAAAGAAAAGAGAGAGAGAGAGAGAGAGAGAGAGAGAGAGAGAGAGAGAGAGAGAGAGAGAGAGAGAGAGAGAGAGAGCGAGCTCTTAAGGCTTAAGGCTTAAAAGTGAAGAGGCTACAGCAAGCCTGCGGGTTGAGAGCGAGAGAGAGAGAGAGAGAGAGAGAGAGAGAGAGAGAGAGAGAGCTTGTTGCTTAAGCCTTATAGGCGGCTGGCCAAGAGTGAGAGAGAGAGAGAGAAAGAAAGAAAGATGTATTAAGTGTCTACTAAAGACCCAATGGGCTTGTGAAACCAAAGTGATACAATAATGTCCATGGCATATCTCATCATGGAATGGAAAATAAAACAAAAAGAACATAAATATAGCTATCTCACTGGGGGTGATACAAAACTGTCCATGGAAACTCATCATGGAATACTAAGAACATAAAAACATTGGAGCAACATCAGCTCCGAGTAGATGGTATACCACTCTCTAAAATGTCAAGCATGGGGCTGACGAGTATTGCCGAGAGAGAGAGAGAGAGAGAGAGAGAGAGAGAGAGAGAGAGAGAGAGAGAGAGAGCTTAAGCCTTATAGGCGGCTCAAGGCTGGCCACACTGCACAGTCCCCACGGGTGATGGCAGGCCACGGGAGAAAGCGGGTAGAAGCAACGACAAAAAACGACATAAAAAATGGCGAAGAAAAGCGAAAAAACGATGAAAAAAATAGCCCAAAAAAAAACGCACGGGCATTCCGACGTCCTGTTCTAGACCCGTCCCGACAGGGAGACCCCGTTCCGCCGTTTCCAGGACGCCCTCCCCTGGTGACAGTGATGTACGAGATGTCCCTCCCGTCCCCAATCCGTGTTGGAATGCCAGGTCGTCTCAGGATGGCCTTTTCGCGTCCCAGCCCTCCGTCCCTTGTGACTATGAGTTGCAAACTTTCCATGTTCTCGAAATATTATTTCCATCGTTCGGTTGAACATAGCCTGAGCATTGGTGAGATCAAAAGGCATTACCAAATACTCAGAGAGTCCAAAGTTAGTCTTGAATGCGGTCTTGTGAATGTCCTCTGGAACGATCCTGACTTGATGGTAACCACTCTTCAAATCGATCCTGCTAAAGTTAGTGGCTCCATCCAATCTATCTAGGATATCATCAATCTTAGGAATAGGAAACACACAATGCACATACGCCAAGAACCATCCTTATTTTGAACCAATAAGACAGGGGAGCAAAAAGATAATGAGCTAGGTCTAATCAAACCCTTTTCCAATAGCTGGGTCATTTGCTTCATAATCTCCTCTTGTTGAGTTTCTTGGCATGATGTCAATCTGATGGTCTTCTGAACTCTCTGGTTTCTTACTTTGGCTAGTCGGGACAATTTTGCAGCCAAGTGTCCCTTCTTTCCCTTACTTGTTCCGAAAAGGCAGCATCTGAGATAGCAGGCCTATGAGTAGTGTCATGTGCACGCTAGGGGCAGGCAGATTGGCGAGCTAGAGTGTGATATGTTGTGGGCAGACGTGTTTTTTGGTTCACCATTGATAGCGTGTGCTTTTTGGGCGTTTCTTCCCTATTTATTGGGGGGAGGGGTACCAGTTGGGCGCACACCCTGCATAGCGCATGGAGCGGCGAGCTCCACCGTGCAGTAGGCCATTGTCCTTGGGGGGGGGGGGGGGGGGGGGGGGGGGGGGGGGAGGAACCCCTGGTGGTATGAGACACCAGAGGAGGAGGGTGGGAGGGCGCTCACGAGGGCACGACGCTCGTGGCTCGTGGCTCGTGGCTCGTGGCTCGGTGGGGATGGCCAAGATTGTGAGCCTCGCTCACGGTTGTCATGGTTGGGGGGCGAGTATGCTTGCACCCCCTTCATGGTTTATGGTTTGTTTTGAAGGTTTGCCTTACGTGGATGATCCTGGAGGTTTGACAGTGGTATCAGAGCCAACCCTAGCACACAAGAAAGAGAGGTATGCTGTTGGCATCGTTTGTGTCACTGAAAATGAAGTTAACTCTCATCGTTTCTTTTGTTCCTAGCAAGTTCTTTCCATTGTTAAGCTTTGTGAGGTTGGCTGTAATATCTGGCAACAAGACTGTCTTTTTATGACGTGTGTGAGAGAGGTGTTGATGACGACTGCAGGGATGAAGCATGCAGGCGTGGTTGAATGTGAGCTTTTGAATATGGGAAGGATTTTCCATAGGCTTAGCCCAAGGTTGCCTGGCTTGTTGGTACAATAGGGTTTTCAGCACGTACTTGCAGTTGCAGCTAGGGTTTCAGAATGCACTTGCAGGTACATTAGGGTTTTTGCATGTACTTGCAAGCTATAGTTAGGATTTGAGTATGCACTTGCAAGTACAATAGTTGAGTACAACTGGTGCATAGTCGGGTATTGTTGGCATATATCACGTGCACCTTGCACTGGGATACACAGTGACACACTGCCATCATTGTCAGTGCAACATTTGTACAGAAGTGATACCTGTTTCTAGGAATATTTGTCGTGCGCCGTGACCCCACTGTGAGCCCTCAGTCCAAGGACAGTCAGGCATGAGCTACGTACGTCAGTCTCCGAGCCATAGAGGTTAGTCAGGAGTCAGTCCTCTTAATCCACTTGGAGAATTCATTAGATTAGTGCTGTAGCAGTCAACCTTAGTAGTAGGTATGCATTACTATCATTAGCATAAAGCATTGCATGAAGGCCGCCTTTGTGTTATGAAGTCATTGAGGGCAGCTCTTCTCCATGACGCCCATGATGCCATCACTAGTGGTAACAAGGCATGAATTTGACTTTGGAGAAGCTAGAAAGGATGAGGCGAGGTGTGTTCACTCATGTACAACACTTTGAGATTTGTCAGAAAGTGAAAGCGTCTCATGGGAAGAAAGCAGGGTTGCTTCAACCACTGCCTATCATTGAGGGACCTTTCCAACAAGATATATCTATGGATTTTGTGACAAATTTGGCTTCTAGTTTGAGCAAGCGTAACAGGCAATGTTTGACTATTGTTGATCGATTTGGCAAATTTGTTATGTTTATTCCATGTAGGGCCGATGTGACTATCGAGGACGTTGCCTACTTGTTCATTCGGCATTGGTTCTACCTGATTGGTGGAATTTCTAAGACCATAGTGTCGGACCATGATGTGAAGTTTACCAGCCATCTCTGGAGGGCGTTGTTTGACAATTTTGGTACTAAATTAAACTTTTCCAACACGTTTCACCCACAAACAGATGACAAGATAGAAATTTACAACCAGTTGGCCTTTGATGTGCTGAAATGTTATGTCCATGATCAGCAAGGTAAGTGGGAATCTTATTTGCCTTTAGTTTTAGTAGTTTTGAATTATTCATTTTCATTAGCTATTGGGCAAGACTCCTTATGAAGCAGCATCTGGAAGACCACTCTAGTCGCTATTGACCAGAATATCGTCTTCAGTTTGTGAAGCAAATAGATTGACGGAGTATTAGGAGATCTTGGAATCAGTCAAAGACAGGTTAGCTAAAGCGTAGGGGGCTTATACTTGACAGGCCAAGAAAGACAGAAGGGATGAAGTTCTCAAAAGGAGATTGGTATATCTTCGGATTATGAAGCACTGGTTGAAACAGGTGGGCAAGCGATGTCCACTGTTATCTTCTAGGAGCTTGGTAGCATTTTCATATGCAGGTGCAATCCCTTCAGAGATTAAAGATGAAGCGGAACCAGACATTATTGATGAAGCTGAAGTGATGGTTCTTGAGTAGATCCTTTTGCACCGCTCCAAGCATGGTTCCGGCTGAAGACAAAGATAGCTCCTTACAAAGTTTCAAGACTGAGGGGGACACACAAAGTGGTTTAGCTTGACAAATGATTCTTCGACGACTATCCGACTTTATTGACGAACTACGTGGAGGCTATGCAGCTTCTGTCAAGTTAAGCAGAAGGGGATGTCACGCGCATCCCGCACTTGGATGCCACGTGGACATATCTGTACAGCAAGTGCAAGACTTGGAGTCTAATCTCGTCCCATGTGAGCCCGAGTTTGGAACGAGTCAGCCAGGGTTCCACTCTTAAGTGTTCGAGGTTAGGTGTACAAGTCCTGTACATGGTCTTGGTTAGGTGTGGAAGGGCCGCACATGAAGCAGTGCCAGCCCGTATTGTGAGTCACCCTTTGGAATGATGATAGGTGTTGCAAGTGTTTGGGTTGCAGCCATATACTAGGCAAATGAGTAGGAAGCATGTAGTTACATGTAGGAGAAGGTGGGCAGCCCTTTGGGCTACTCCAAAAAGGGATTTGATAACCTTGATTGAGAATGGGGTAGGCCTTAGGCCACCCTAAGGGTCTAGGTGACCCATGGCCAATGCCCACGAAGGTCCGTTGGATTGGGCATGTTGTTGGCTAGCCCTGGAGGGGCTTGGACAGCAAGGTGGCCAGCGTGTCAGCGCGTTGTGGCTTGGGCAGCCCGGCCAGCCAGCCAGCCAGTAGGCTAGCCCATGGGCAGCCAGCCCAGCAAGGGTTGGATTTCAGTTAGTCATCTTACAAATTCACAAAGGGTTGAAGTCTTCCAAGGGCCATGACAGCCAAAGGGGAATTCTACAGCCAAGGTGAAGGTGAAAGGTCAACAGTCATAATATTTTAGAGATTTGCATCATTGTAATAAAACAAATATACCATTTGCGGTGGGGTCCCTACAATCACTCTCTCTCACCAGCTGAGAGTGGAGACTGCCAGATATGGGCCTAGGGCAGCCGCACCACAGGACATGATATGTCAGCTCTTATCACATAGAGTCCGAGACAGAGGATCATTACATATGCCGATGCCCTGTATACTATGAGATTCGGGGGAGGTTCCACTACCTCTTCTGAGCTGGGTTCGGACCACTTTCGAGGATCATGGACTTCCCGGATCAGAGATGCTTGGGACTTTTTCTTCTAGAGCTCTGTACACACAGGGAGTCCTTAGTGAGATCCAGATCAATTGTACTTGTTTGAGGACCAGCACAGAGAGCTCTCACCAACTTCTTCCATACCAGCACTCTAAGGGCCGGTCTACCCACCATACTCGGACCACAGGCTAGTGTAGGAGCTCTGCCGAGAGGTGTGACACTCAACAGAGCCACTGAGTTATGCAGAGCTTGACGTCCCAGACCTGATGGCCCTCGCCCACGGCCATGCCACCACCACAGGAGGATCCGGGCCATCATCTCCGATTATGGACTTAATTTAAGACTCTCTCTTTAGGTTTAAACTGAGATCCAGTTCATCATTTTTTAACCCCTTGTTTTTGACTCAAAGAATCCTCTAAATTGATTTTTAAAGTAAGATTTGACATTAAAGATTAATGTTTTAAACCTAATCCCCTTTTTCTAGAGAGGCATAAATTTTAGAGAAGTTTTCTTTTTCTAGAACTACTCCAAGGTTCAACCAATATTCAAGCCTTCATTCTGATCCCAAGAATTCCTCCTAAGTCAATCTATTTATAACCCGTATTCTAGAGAGATAAAAAGGACTCTAACAAAGTCTTTTGTCTCCAAAATTATGCTATTTTTCCTTACAAATTACTAGGGTCATTTTGTAAGTATCTTATTCTAACAATTCAATGTAATTAGGTAAAACCTTCTCGCGCCGGCTCAGTTTTACCACCTTGAGCACCATGTCACAGCGGTCCATGAGGGATGTATTAGGGTGATATGAGAGCTCTCTGCTCATGTACCTAGATCAGATTTTATAGTTCTAGATTTTTGTTATCTTTCTTTATTACTATTTTGTACCTAGGATGATGTACCTCATGGATATGATGTAACCTTTTGGTCTCATAGGTCATTTTGGCCTTCTGAAGACGTTAATACTACTCTCTCTCTCTCTCTCTCTCTTTCTGCACATCTATCTCTATCTTGTGTGTTATCTTCGTCACGAAAGATTGTTGAATTTGTCATTTTTCGTGGTTGCAAAGATGACAACGGTGAGAGTTGTGATTGCAGTGGCTGTAGCTAAAGGCTAGTTTTTAGATTAGATGGATGTAAAAAATGTGTTCTTGCATGGTGACTTGCAAGCAGAAGTGTATATGGATCAGCCACCTAGTCTTGAGGATACAAGTCACCCGGAGTATGTACTTAAGCTTCATAAGGCTTTGTATGGGTTGAAGCAAGCTCCACGAGTATGGCATGATAGATTGCTGAGTATCTTGTCACTATTGGTTTTCATATGGTATATGCAGATCAATCTTTGTATGTGCGCAAGAGTGATTTGATAGTGGTATCAGAGCAAACCTCGAGAATGAGCAGTTGGTAGGTAGAGAAAAAGAGGTCAAAGAAAAGGTATGAGTTTGAGAAGCTTGCTGTTTTTCTGTTCATAGTGCTGTTTTTTCAAATTCAGCATGTTGCTTTTACATCGTAGAAACCCGTGATGAAGGTTGTGGTCTTGTATAGGTTGTTTGCTTTGCAAGAAGAAGAGCTGGATGTGTGTTTTCAATTGTGTAAACAGTTTGAGGAAGAGAGAGTAGTAAAAGCCAGTCGGCTGTGTTTTTGTGAGAGAGAGAGAGAGAGAGAGAGAGAGAGAGAGAGAGAGAGAGAGAGAGCTGTATTAACATCTACTAGAGGCCGAACTCGACCTATGAGACAAATCAATGTACAACTGTCAATGTCTTCTGGATGTCGAAAAAAAAAAAGGACAAAATGAACGTGAAATAAACTATGAAAGTATTGAGCTAGTGGAGGGGTGTGATGGATGGAGCACTACTACTGGAGGCCCAGTATGCAACCTATATGCGCGGGGTATACAAGAATGCAATGCAGATCTGTCGAGCTCCAACCAGTACCATAATGGGGGTGTAATATGTGATACATAGGTGATGGCGAGACAAAAATGCCTCGGAGCATGATCTCCGGGTGTGAGTGTAAGTGAGCTAGCCGCTCTTGGATGTGGTGCTGATGTCGAGCCCATATCTCTGTGATCTCCCTCTGATGTAGTCTGGTAGCCTGGTAGCCTGGTGCTCTCGGTCTCCGTTTGGCTCCGAGGTCCGCAAGGCGTTGAAGTGTAACCCCCTCCTGTGTCAGAATAGGCACTGAGATAGATCTCTGGAAGAAATCAGTGAGCTGGAGCTGTCGCCCACCTCTCCCTATGGTATGAGTCCATAGCAGTGTCTCTCTGTGGCGCTGTGTCTCTAGCAAGAACTGGTCAAATCTGCATTGGTCTGCGGACTCCATGAACTGACGGAGTGAGGGATGTCCACCGCAGATGGTGGTGTATCTCTCTCTAATGACACTATGCTGTGCATCTGCATACATAATGTTCCTCACTCTCAACCTCCTCCTGGCATAGTTTGCATATCCTCCTGGCATAGTCTGCATATCCTCTCTGCTCTTGGGATCCGTGCTGCCCTACCTGCCTCCGGAGTCTATCCCCCTGGCTGCCTGTGCCATAGTAAATCTTCCTGGCGGAGTCGTAAATGTAATCCCCATGTACACATATGAGTCTACCACCTCTATCTGTCCTGCTGCTAGTGTGAAGATGGCTTGTTGTCGAACCGGCCCTGAAGTGTGGAAAATCGTGGCCTTGGTTTTCCCAAGGTTCACTGTAAGCCCCCTCCGTGTGCAGAAGTCATCGAGTGCATGGAAATGGTGTAGTCCCATCCGCGACTCAGAGGCCAGAATAATATCATTTGCATATAGCATAATGTGGATTGTGGTACGTGAGATGTCTACCCCGTCCCCACCACGGTGACCAATGAAGTCAGCCACCTCATCGATGTATAGCCCAAATAGTGTAGGAGAGAGTGGGCATCCTTGCTTCACACCTATGGTGCTTGCAATAACATCAGATAGCCCCTCGGGGCATCGTATGCGACCGAAGACCTGCTCATATAAAGCATAGATGCCCCAAACCATCTCTGATGGGATCCCCGATGATTGTAGGTGCTGAAAGAGTCTCTCTCGTGGCACCGTGTCAAATGCTTTGCGGAAATCCACAAAGCAGAAGTATAATCTCTTCTCCGGCACCCTAGCCTGGTCAATCAGACATCTCAGAGTGAATATATGGTCAATAGTGGAGAAAGCTCGTCGGAATCCAGCCTGCCCTGGTGCTCGCAGTCCCTCCTTCTCTGCATATGAGCTCAACTATGCCTCGAGCACTGCGCCATTAAGTTTGGCCAATGTATGACCAATCATGATAGTCCTGTAGTTGTTGGGGTCTAGCATGTCTCTCGCTTTGTGGAGAGGCACGATGGTGTGCATGGTCCACTCAGTTGGTAGGCCCTCCACTAGTGCCTTATTAAAGAGGTGAGCAACAAAGGGTCCTAGTGTGTCAGGGTGAGCAATAAAGGGTCCCAGTGTGTCAGCTGCATAAATAAGATGCTCACTCTGTATACTTGTGTGTCAGCCGATCGCCCATGCTGTAACCGGTGGATAGCTCTCTACCATCGAGGCGGTAAAGAAAGTAGAGGTGGTAGGGCGGGATTCCTGTGGTTGTGGTATGGGCGGTAGTTGAGGGATATGGTAGAGGCTCTTTGCATATGTGTGCCATGTGTGTGGATCCTCAATTGGGTATGAGGGCGAGGCTCTCTCATCCTGCGCCATGCAGTGGCTGCATCTCTGCTCATGAGTAGGTGGTATATATCCCAGTACTGTGCCGCCTCATATGCACGCCTCTTACGGCGTGTGAGGATCCTCATCTGTGTAATGGTCCCCAGTGCTCTTTGGGCACGGAGGTGTCTCTATAGCTCTCTGCACTCATCATCATACGACCGATTCTGGGGCATGCTCCCAGATCTATCTGGGTGTGCAATGTGTGTATGATGGGGGAAGCTGCGGGTGGCGGCCGTATGTAGTAGAGATGACAGCTGGGTGGTGAGTGTGTCTAGAGGTGACAGGGGATCCATCTGGAATAGCCCGTCATATACATGATGCTCATATATGTCTGCCAAGTCATGCATGAAGTAGAAAGTTGTATGCGATGCCTATGGGCTGTGCGGGTGCTGGTGTGGAGCTCGCGAGTGACAGTAAGAGGTACGTGTGATCCGCACCAATAGGACAGGGGGGGGGGTGGTGAAAGATGTCACTGCCTGTGCGGTCTCCATGGACCCCATGATGTAGTCCACTGTGCTACCCTTCCTTGATCGTGGAAAGCATGTCAGTGCTCCTGAATCTTGCCACTGTCTCATCCCGTTATAAATAACGAGATGGTGTCGCGCTCCCAGCTCAAGTAAGTGATGACCATATTTGGTGTTATCCAATCCCATGTCCTCTGACACCCCGCAAGCTCCCATGTCCTCCACCTCTAGTGTGTGCATCACCTCGGGGTGCTCGAAATCATAAATGTCGCGTTGTATCCGTGCATTGAAGTCCCCCATAAGGAGGACTTCCCCCAGGTTGGAGTAGTGTATGATCTCATCTGAAAGGGCTGCATATGGTGACTCTCCCAATGGCCTTGTGTCCTCCTCCCTGCCTCTACTCTCATCCTTTGCTGTCATGGCATATCTCGATCTTCTAGGAGAGAAGTAGCATAGAGCAATGTATAACACCCTGTTTGCTGAGAGCTGCAGTCTAATCCTCATGTATCTAGCTTCCTGGTCACGTTCTACCACCTGTAGGCGCTCCTGTAGCTCTCGCTTGAAGAGTACCGCTATACCTCCGTATCCTCTCGATATGCTTTGCCGTGTGGTCCCCCTGTATGTAAAACTCCCACTGATAGCCCTCTACTTTGGGTAGCCCCCTCTCTGGGCTCTGGTGCATCTCTGAAGTAGTATGATGTCCCGTCCCTCCATCCATCCTCCCAGGATGTGTCCAAAGTGCTCCCTTGCAGTTCCAAACTGCTGTGTGTATCTGTGAATCTGGATCCTCCATAGCCGATGTCCCATAGGCCACTTGGCGCTGGGCAGCGAGCCGAACAGCGTCTACGAACAGTAGTGAACAGCGGGTGGCGAACAGAGAGAGGGAAAGAGAGAGATGGCGGGGTGTGCTGGGCACATGCGCGCGAGAGAGAGAGAGAGAGAGAGAGAGAGAGAGAGAGAGAGAGAGAGAGAGAGAGAGATTTTATTAACGTCTTCCAAAAGACCGAACTTGGCCTATGAGATAAATTGGAGTACTTGTATGGGGTATCCTCTGTCATCCCAACAAAATGAAAAAGTACTGAATAAAAAAGCTGAATCTGGGTGTGCAGGGGACGGAGCTCTACTACTAGGAGAATGCAAAGCTATATTGCATGGAGTATACAATCATGATATGCAACCTAGCTAGCTCCATCCTGTACCATACTGGGGGTATAAAATGGTATACATCAGTGAAGGGGGTGTCCACAGCTCCCTGAAGAACATGCCTGGGTGTGCTCTGAAGAAGCGAGCCAGTCGCTCCGCACCCTCTCTGTGAAACTGAGCTCTGATCTATGTCATCCCTCTCTGGTATAGGCGTGGTGTCCGAAAGCCAGGTGTCCTCTGTCTCCTGCGGGCTCTAAGTGTCTCTGCTCTCTTGAGAGTAATTCCCTGCCGTGTAGGGACTGGGAGGGGGATGGATCTTTGAAAAAATGTAGTAATCTGTGTCTGTCGCCCCCCCTCTGGAGCTGTCTGAGCCTGTAATAATGTCTTTCTGTGGCGCTGTATGTCTAGAATGTATCTCCCGAGAGAGAGAGAGAGAAGTAGCAGAGGCGCTAGTAGACAGGCAGACGGGCCAGCATAGCGTGACCAGGGCAGCGAGGCGAACAGCGTCTACGAACAGTAGCACGGGCGGCGAACAGAGAGAGGGAAAGAGAGAGATGGGGGGGTGTGCTGGGCACAACAGGGGAGAGAGAGAGAGAGAGAGAGAGAGAGAGAGAGAGAGGGAGAGGTAGAGGTAGGTAGGTAGGTAGGTAGGTAGGCGTGGCTGTTCATGACCGTGTGACGCCTGAAGGCTGCATAGCCTACATGTGTGAAGACATCAGCCGCAAGATCTCCACACCAAATGTAAGCGGCTTGGTACACACAGGTTGACGCACGTGGGCAGGCGGGTCTTGCACACGGGCTGGTTCGCGCAGGCAGCAGCAATCGGCTAGGTGTACGTGCAGGCGAGCGCAGGTGCGCTGGGTATAAAGAAGCGCAGGCGACTAAGTTCATGCATAGGCGGCAGATCCTTGTACACAGGCGGACGGGTGGCATGAAGGTGGCGTAGGATTTAACGAAAAGCAAACGCATGGAGGTTAAGCTTACATAAAAAAAAACCCACTCCTTGTTTGTGTGTGCTTTCGTTTTTTGTTGAATCTTAGTGAAACGGTTTAAAAAACCCAAGTATTGCTTTATAAGTTGTCTTTGACAGGTACGTCAGTTACTGTACTTTCTCACCCTAGTTCATGTTCTGATTGTCTGTTCAACTCTAAAGTTTTTGGCTTGCATGATCTTCTCCGAGTTTATGGAGAAGTGAATGGCCATAGAATCCACATTCTTCTAGACCCTGGCAGCACACACAACTTTGTTAATTACAAACTTGTGCAGAAATTGGGTCTTGATATAACACCCAACGATCATACCGATGAGGTACGCCTACCTGCGGGTCGGCAAGTATGGGATCGAAAGGTGGAGACGCTACCGATCCAGATTCAGGACTACGAAGATACTCTGGAGTGCTATATTATGCATCTAGAGCATGTAGACTTGTTATTAGGGATTGAGTGGTTTAAGACTCTTCACGGCCAGATAGATTGGTCTAGTCATAGTTTTTCTTTTGAACATAGGAACACCCAGTATAGTATCTTAGGTGATTGTATACAATCCTCTCAGGGATCTCTTGCACATACAATTGATTTTGGTAATATAATGGATTCTTCTTTGTATACTGCTTTCCATTGTGTCTTGATTTCACTTTCTTCATTTCTCATACCTTCTATGGATGTTAATGAATTAAGTGTGTTTGAAAGTAACGAATTAAAGAAGATACTTGATTTATTTCAAGATGTGTCTCCTAAGGAACTGTCATTGGGCTTACCACCCGAAAGGGCAGTAGATCATCGTATTAACCTAGTCCCTGGTGCTCACCCTGTTAGTATTCCACCTTACAGGATGAGCTAAGCTGAGGAAGATAAGTTGGCCAAACAACTCGAAGATTTGGGTGCACCTGTGTTGCTTAGGAGAAAGCAGGACAACACGTGGAGAATGTGTATAGATTACAAGAGATTGAATAAGCTGACAATTAAGAACCGTTATCCTCTCCCTAGATCAGATGACCTGATTGACCGGTTAGCCAAAGCGAAGTATTTCACAAAGATAGATTTACGTACTAGCTATCACCAGATATGTATTCGTGAAAGGCATGTCGAAAGAACCGCCTTTCGGATTAGGTATGGCCATTACGAGTTTCTCGTCCTTTCTTTTGGGTTAACCAATGCTCCAGTCACTTTCTAGCAAATGATGAATGATCTTTTTCGTGAACATTTGAAAAAATTTGGGGTTGTGTTTCTGGATGATATTTTGATATATAGTTGTACTCTTGGGGATCACGTTAGACACCTCACGATTGTCTTAACTATTTTAAGACATAATCGACTGTATGCTAAATTAAGTAAATGCGAGTTTTTTATCACAGACATCATTTACTTGGGACACAAGATCACTAGAGATGGATTGAGCATGGACTATGACCGAGTTCAGAAGGTTCTAGCCTGGCCTATACCGCAGACAGTGAAACAACTTCGTTCTTTTCTTGGTTTTGTGGTTTTTCTTCAAAAATTTGTGCGGGAGTACACTCAGCTCACACTACCGATGATCGACTTGTTGCAAGGTCGTGGACGTAAGTCGAATCAGCCTATCACTTGGAATAACGATCTGGATATGGCCTTTAAACATTTGAAAGATAAAGTCAAGGAAGTACCTATCTTAGCATTACTCGATCCTAGTCGGCCTTATATTCTTGAAACTGATGCCAGTGACTATGCAATCAGGGTTCCTCTATTTCAAGATGGTAGACCTGTTGCTTTCGACAGTAGAAAGCTAGACTACACTCAATCTCGTTGGCCAATCCTTGAGAAGGAGCTTTATGCTCTCATTCACGCTCTCAAGGTTTGGAGACATTATTTATATGGCTTCAAGTTTGTGGTATTGACTGATCATCAGTCAATCAAGTATGTGTGTGATGTCGATGATTTGAGAGGAAGGAAAGCTCGTTGGACTGAGTTAATGCAAGATTTTGATTTTGAGATTTGTTATCAAAAGCGGTCCACGAATAGTGTCGCAGATGCGCTTAGTCGAATTAGAGAGGTGAATACTTTGTCGTTCATCGAGATTTTTTTGACTTATTTCAATCATTGAGAGGGCTTTGCAGGACCGATAGTTATTTTGGTCCATTTGGGCAGAAGATCCAAGACGGGAGCTCATTGATTGACCAAGACTCAATGACTGAGCAGTCTACCATTCAGGCTGCTGGAGGCTAGTGGATGATTCGGAATGGTTTACTTTTTCGTAATGACAAAATTTGTATACCACATATCCTGGACATTAGGTCCAAGATTTTTAAGAAGTGTCATGACGCTCCTTCTGCTGGACACCTTGGGGTACACAGGACATTAGCTTTAGTGAAACACACTTTTTATTGGCTAAAGATGAAAGAATATGTAGAAGATTATGTTCTCAAGTGTCACGTTTGTCAAGCAAATAAAGCTGAACGCTTTAGACAGGTTGGGCTGTTGCATCCTTTGCAAATCGGAAGTAATAAATGGGAAAGTATTTCCATGGATTTTATTACCGGATTGCCAAGAACAAGTCAAGGCCACGATTCTATTTGCGTTGTGGTGGATCGCTTGACAAAAATAGCTAGATTTTTACCGACCCGGAAGACCATTACAGTTACGTAATTAGCAAGGTAGTTTATTGAGCAATTGTTTAGACTGTACGGGTTACCGCAGGACATAGTCAGTAAGTTTACAAGTGACTTTTGGAGACTTGTTTTTGACAAGTTGGAAACAACTTTGAATTTGAGTTCCTCAAATCATCCTCGATCTGATGGCCAGATTGAAAGAGTGAATCAAATTTTGGAGGATATGCTTCGAGCATATGTCTCCAAAAGACAGAGTTCATGGGAGGATTATCTTCCTATGTTAGAATTTGCATATAATAGTAATAAGCATACGAGTACAGGATTTAGTCCTTTCATGCTTATGCATGGTTTTCAACCTCGATCACCTGTTACAGTGGGATTTTCAGGACTTCAGCATGATGCAGCACATAATTTTTTGCAAGATATGCAAGAAATGTTACAAGTTGCAAAAGAATCTATTAGAAGTGCTCAAGACACACAGAGATTTATTTTAATAGACATCGTTCACCTAGAGAGTTCTCTGAAGGAACGATGGTGTATTTGCGAGTTCCCAAAGATTCTGAGACTTTACGGACAAATCGATCTCCGAAATTATCTCCTAGATATTGTGGATCATTTCGTATTACACGACAGATTGGTTCAGTCGCATATGAATTGAATTTGCCTTCTCATGTGAAAGTTCATCTTGTATTTCATGTCAGGAGACTTAAGGAAGTACTGGGTGAAACAGACTAGTTAGTTACTCCTCAAGAAATCATAGATGTCGAGGATATGACATTTGTTTCACACGAACTTGAAAAGATTCTTGGATTTCGTGAAAGACGATTGCGTAATACACTTATCACGGAATACAAGATCAAGTGGAAGGATTGTGTTGAGGAGGACGCTACATGGGAGACATTGACTACCCTTCAAAGGGATTACCTTGGCTTTTTAGTGAGCTCAGGAGTGAGCTCTTAGAGGAAGGGGAGTACGTCATGTACACAGTGTGTATCTACCGTGTGCTACACGCACATAGGACTAGCTTCGAGGTTTAGGGAAACTTGGAGCTAGGCAAGCTGATTGGCAAGCTGAGTTAGGGATAGACTAACGGGCGGGCACCCAAGTATGAATGAGCGGGCACCCAAGTGTGGACGCCTGGTGACCGGCCAAGAGCCTAGAAAAGATTGGCCAAGGTTAGTCATTAGTTCATAGAGTCTCGCGTGTCTTTGTGAGAGCTCTATGGTCAGGAGCTTGGATCTAGTGTAGACGTGCACTTGCTTTATGCAGCCGAGGCCGGCAGCAGTCTCGAGGCCCGCGACGGTAGCTTCGTGGCGGTATGGGACGTCACGAGGTAGAGATTGGTTGGTATGTCCATCTAGTTAGCTCAGCTCGTGGCTCGGTGGGAACATCCAAGACTTGTCAAGGTTGGGAGGTGAGTCAGGCCTGCACCCCCTTCACGTTTGTTTGGTTTGTTTGCAGGTTTCGAGTCTTATACTAGGAGCGTTCTACGAGGAGATCCTATGGGGATTTGACACTGATGATGTGTATGGCTGCGCTGAATAGAGGAAAACAAGCTGCTGTCCACCTGTACGGCCAGCGCAAGAGAGAACAGAGGTTGTTGTACCTGTTGTGTGGTTGTCGTACGGACAGCACAAGGAAAGAATCCCTGTTGTTTGTTGTATGACCAACGCTCAGCCATCCATTGCAGAGTATGGTCGGTCAGCGCAAGGGACTTGTTGGCCAAGTTTGTGTTAGGCGCCTCCTTTTGTCCACATATACATGCCCAAAATAATAAGAAGTCCAGCCCGTCTTTAATGATGTGTGAACACACCAACTTATAGACGTTATAAGTCACTTTATATGCTAAAAATCCCATGTTGCTTTCGCTCAGAAGCCATCTTTCAGGTCAAACTTTGCCAATAAATGCTCCAACTTTCTTTTGTGGAAAAATTCCCGTTCACACCTTGGTTCCAGTCAGTGTGTGAAACACCGGTCAAGACTCGTGAGGGGACCAAATTGCTGACATCCCCTCCGTCTTATAAGACAGTTGTCCGCAACTGTATCAAGCTGGTACGAGTGGAAAAATACCCTTCAAGTATTTTAGATGGACTACCTTAATTCTAGATTCATTGTAACCATAGAATACTTTGCAGAGTTGCCGCTTTTTTGAATGTTCAAGGATCTTGAATCCTTATGGAAACTTGCAAAACATAAGTAGGAAGTGAGTACTATGGTTGCTAGTCTTGAGAAAACTCACACTAAGTCAAGCTGCATCTCCCATACATGTACTGTAAGAAAATAACACCATGTGAGGCTGCACAAACCACACATGTTTTGTCATGTCAAGCCTCATGAGCCACACATGTTCTGTCAAGGTTCATAAGCCACACATGTTTTGTCATGTCAAGCCTCATAAGCCACACATGTCCGGTCATGTCAAGCTTCACAAGCCATACATGTCTTGTCAAGTCAAGTCTCACAAGTGACGCATGTTCTGTCATGTCAAGCCTCATAAGCCACACATGTTTGGTCATGTCAAGCTTCACAAGCGATACATGTCATGTCATGTCGGGCCTCGTAAGCCGTGCATGTTTTGTCATGTCAAGCCACATAAGCCACACATGTTCGGTCATGTGAAGCTTCACAAGCCATACATGTCCTGTCATGTCAAGCTTCATAAACCACACATGTCCTGTCTTGTTAAGCTTCACAAGCCACACATGTTATTTTGCCATGTCAGTGGGCTTACACCAGAGTCCCTTAGTGGGCTTACACCAGAGTCCCTTCCTGGGGATCCATCCACATATCTGCAAAAGACAAACTTCTGTTGACATGTCAGTGGGCTCACACTAGAGTCTTTCTTGGGGATCCATCCACATACTTGCAAAAGGGATGTGCCATGGCATGCTCGATGTGAGAAATCCTTCTCCGCAAAACTGCCAAAATAAGCACATGTTCACACAAAAGGCCAGGGAAAGCTCAAATGGCACACTGTTGTCCAAGACAGCCCTGCATTTCTTCGACCAACCATATAAGCGCAGAATACCTGCCATGCTGGCTTTAAAACAAGTTAGAGACTAGAATCAACCAATCCATGATACTGATAAATAATTCATAGGTTTGTAACTTCATATGCGACATATTCTAGCGTCCCAAACCATTAGAATACTCCTTATATGAGATCCTTGTGTAGGCGACAATTCTAGCATCCCAAACTGCTAGGAGTCTCCAATACACAAGACAAAAATTCATCAAAACCATAGAGAAGTCTTTTCTAGAATCAGAATGTTTTCCACACACATGAAAATAGACATGAGAAACACTCTCCACTTGCGTCAGCAAAGGAGTTCAACATGTACAAAATTCCAACATTAAACATAAATACTTATCTCGATAAAAATCTTGTTGCCAATATATATATATGTACAATCAAAATTTATGGAACAAAATCTCATAAATTTTTCATAAATTTCGAGGAGAAAATAAAAAATTCACAACACTCAAAATAGTGTCTAAATCTCCTCCGAAACTTTATTCTTTTTCATGGTAGGAGCACTGGCTCCCAAAACAATTGGGCTTGGAACAACCCGTTGGTCCGTCTTCTACTAGAGGAGTTCGTATCTTCTGTTCGTTATGCTCCCTCCGAGGCATCTTCAGAGCCATCGCTTCCCTAAAAGGATGCGTGTCTCCACTTGGAACAATAGGCAGTTCTGGAACACGAGCCATGTTTCTCTTTTGAGAAGAATATCTAGAAGCTTCCTCAGCAACCAATGACCGATGAGGTTCAGCAAACCCCAGATCCGGCTTTACCTGATACTTGTGGTGTGCATCAAGGACAATATCCCCTTCTTGAAGAAGATAGTGAAAAGCTTACTTCTTGGGATTCATTTCTAGCATTGATGCCAAGTCTTGAAAAATATCTGTAGCATTGGACTCCATAATCTTTTTGGTTTCCATAACTGTCCTCACATGAGGGTCTTCGCAGCACATCTTCAAATTTGCATCTTTTTCCTGAAGCTCTTGATGAAGCTGCCTCGTTAGAGAGTTATGATGGTCAAACTGTGCATCGATGATCCTAATGTATTGTTCCACCATGTGCTTGAGAGTTCCACCATGTATTGTTCCACCATGTGCTTGAGAGTTCTACTCCTCTCCTTGTGTCCTCACAACTTTTGGTCCTCTCCATAGCCATAGGATCGGCTTCCTAGATAGAATAGGCAAGAGGCTGTGCTCTGATACTAGTGAAACCAATCCAAACCTATGAAAACAATCCCCGGGACACTCAGGACACTGATAGACAGTACAAACACTGAAACAATCCTTAGGATGCAGCAGAAGAACCATAAACAACATTGAAAAGAACAACACAACACTGAGCCGGAACGGCCGGCCCCCCTTAGGAACTGCTTGATTCCAATGAATAAACTGATACAAACAGACCAAGGTGCAGGTGCAATCCTGCATTGGATTTTCCACTAAGCTCAGAAAACACTTGCTCAAAGACCTGGATACCAATCAGCACCATAAACCAGTGCAAATCAGCCTCGAAAACAACAGCCCGGTACGATGCCAAATCCAGCGCCGTATTTCATGCCAAAACAGCCCTCAGAACAGAGCCTCAAATCTGCCCCGAGTAGCTCTCAAAACAGTCCCTGATACCTCCAAAACAGCCCCAGAATTGGTGGCTATTGTCCTGCTGCACGACCAGCTCTCAGGAGAAGAAGAACTGCTGTATGACCAGCAAATCAGGTGAGAGTGTGTCTGCTCTGCTGCCCTACTGTACGGCCAGCACTCAGAAGACAAAGAACACCAGTTGCCTGCTGATGCTGTGTACAGCCAGCACTGAATAGAGGAAAACAGGCTGCTGTCCACCTGTATGGCCAGCGCGAGAGAGAACAAAGGCTGCTGTACGGCTGTCGTACGGACAGCACAAGGAAAGAACCCCTGCTGTTTGCTGTACGACCAACAGCCACCCACCGTAGAGTACGGCCAGCGCAAGGGAAGAGAGGAAAAAGGACTATCGCCGCTGAAGATAACAGGTCGCCCTGGTGATGATGTACGGTCATCGTTCAGAGAGAGAGGGACCTGCTGCTGTATGGCCAGCGCTCAGAGTAAGAGAGGAGAAAAGCATTGCTGTCCACCTGGAGAGAAGGATCTTCTGCCTGCTACCTGTCCCGTCATGCGGTTCCTTCCTCTGCCTTTAGCTGATGTGCCAAAAATACCAGTTTTATTTTCCCAAGCTTGTTGGCCAAGTTTGCTTTAGGTGCCTCCTTTTGTCCACATATACATGCCCAACTAAATAATAACTCTAGCCCGTTTTTAATGATGTGTGAATACACCAACTTATAGACTTTATAAGTCACTTTATATGCCAAAAATTCCATGCTGCTTTCGCTTAGAAGCCATATTTCAGTCCAAACTTTGCCAGTAGACCCTCCAGCTATCTTTTGTGGAAAATCCTTGTTCACACCTTTGTTCTAGTCAGTGTGTGAAACACCGGTCAAGATTGGTGAGGGGACCAAATGGGTAACAAAAGGAGAGCAGTTTGCTAATGTAGTCTATGAGGAGTGGACATTTTTGGTCACATGCAATAGTGACACACCGGGTGCCAAAAAACATGATATGTCTTTGATTGCATCCCACAATAAGGATGTGATTTGGTGTTTTGATAGTGGTGCTTCGAGCCATATCACTTCTATTTCAGCACTTGGTTTATGCTTCTAATTGCCGCACTGTATCATGTGCAGATCATCCTACTTATCCAGTGAAAGGGTTAGGAAAGGTCATGCCTGTTGCAGCCAATGGTGCAAATGTATGCATGACTAATGTATTGTATGTTTCAGGGATAAAGAAAAATTAGTTCTCTGCCTCAGCCATAACTGATCAACGTTTGGTGGTTGAATTTGTAGATAAGAGGTGTTTAGTCAAGGATCCTTAAAGGGGTTATGCTATAGTCACTTTTGGAACACGATGCCATACATCATTATGTATGAGGTGTAATTTATTTTTAGCTCCAACAGTTGCATCCTTGGGAAATGGTTTGCGATGCGTTTCTCCCAAAATACACCCCTCACATACATGTCTTGTTGGAAACTCAAGAGGTGGAATATTGTCAACCATATGATGCTTCTCCAAAAGCATCAAACACCCAAAGTTTACATGCCTGAAACGAGCATGGCATAGCTTTGCATCATGCATACCAGGAGTGTGGGCAGCCACTGTATGTGTATCATATGTATGAACACTTGTTGTAGCTGTCCAACTTATACATCTAGGGGGCCATCTTTACTTTGTTACATTCATTGATGACTACTCAAGGTTTGCTTGGGTATATCCATTGAAAGCAAAAGCATATGTGTTTACATACTTTCAACACTTTGTGGGAATGGCTGAACATATGCTTGGATGTAAAGTACAGACTCTCCACACACATAGAGGGGGAGAATACATGTGTAATGCATTCAAGGATTATTTTCTTGAGAAGGCCATCAAACATTAGTGCACTATATCTTATACACCACAATAGAATGGTGTAGCTGAGAGAGAACAGGTCTCTCATGGAGATGGTGAGATGTATGGTGACATCACAAAAGTTGATACTTTTTGGATGGAAGCCATCGTGTGTGCAACCCATGTGTTGAACAGGTGTCCAACAAAAGGTTTGAAGACCATAATACCATTTGAGGCTTGGTAACAACAGAAAGCGAAAAGTGGATTATATGTGTACATTTGGGTGTTTGGCATATGCTCATGTGCCAGAGCAACTTAGAACAAAGGTAAATGATAAAGCAATCAAATGCATCTTTGTAGGCTATAGTCATGAGATCAAGGGATACCGTCTCTATAATCCAGTGGCATGTCGGATTTTTGTTAGTAGAGATGTGGTATTTTGTTGAAAATTCAGTTCAGCTCATGCTTAGCTTTTATAAAAGTCATGATACAGGCTCACAGGACATGCTTGATGGGCTTTTACCCATAGCCATTAGTGGGGATTCTGTTCAGCCAGCCCGGATTCAGGATATGCCTCATGTTGAACAAGATGTAAGACATGGAACAACCAGCAAATCAGCCCCCCTTCTATGGAAGAGGTTGAAGATGTCAGGGAAGAGCAAACAACCATACAAGGAGCCAAATCTGTGCCTAGATGGTTGAAAACCTTGCAAGATAGCAGTTCTTCTTAGGAGGAAGAATAGGAGAAGGAGCACTGGGTGCAACACTCAAGCCATGCAGGATGAGATTTCTTCCATCATGAAGAATAATACATGGGATCTCGTGGACTTACCAGAGGGCAAGAATGTCATTGGAATAAAGTGGATGTATAAAGTCAAAAGAAAGTCTGATGGTTACATTGACAGGTAAAAAGCCAGGCGCCCACCTTTTATGAGATATTTTTATAGTCTGGACACTAAAGATGGCAAGTGTGGTCATTTATTGAGTGATGGCTTTAAAAACAATTCGTGCTTGGATATTTTTAGCAAGACAGGCCACTTTTAGCCATGGAAAAGCAAGCCTACGCTGGATATAGAGGAGGACAACTCTTTTTAAGGGGAAAAGGGCGGAATCATGAAAATCAAGGAGGAAGAGGCTGTTCTTGTTGGGGATGCGCACAGGAGGTGCTGCTCTCCCTTGAAGATCTGCACACGGGCCGCTGAAGCCAAAGGCTCTCTCTCTCGTTTTCGCCTCTCTCTACAGACCATACAGAGGTACAGCGGCTGAACATCGTTTCTCCTCCCTCCCTTGCGCAGGCTGTACAGAGGACAGTAGCCGGGCAGCTTCTCTTTTCTCTCTTGCGCTGGTTGTACAGAAGACAGCAGCCGGGCAGTTCTTCTCTCTAAGTGGGCCGTACAGCGCTGGTCCTACAGCAACTACTCCCATGAGGCTGGTCGTACAGCAGGTTCCTCTCTTTTCATCACTCCCTTCTGGCCACCAGTTCTGGGGCTGTTTTGGAGGTATCGGGGACAGTTCTGAGAGCTCTTTTGGGGCTGAATGGAGACTTTGCTATGGGGGATTTGGCATGGTAACGGGCTTTTGTTTGATGTTGAGTTGCACTAGTTCGTGGCATAGTCACATGGGATGGGAAACGGGGACGGGGATGGGGAATGGGTCCAAAATGCCCATCCCTTGTGATTATGGTGTGTGTACGATGGGGGAATGGGGAACGAGAACATTCTGCCATCCCATCGTCTCGAGGTTTGAAAATGGCCATCCCTTGTGACTATGGTTCGTGGTATTGATTGGTACCCCGGATCTTTCAGAAAGTGTTTACTGAGCTTTTTGGAAAATCCAGTGCAGGATTGTACCCGCACCTTGGTTTATCTGTATCAGTTTATTAATTGGAATAAAATAGTTCCAACGGGGGGCTGGCTGTTTCGGCTCAGTGTTGTGTTCTCTTGGGTGTTGTTTATGGTTATTCCGCTGCGTCTTAAAGTTTGTTTTAGTACCATGCTGCATGTTAGCGTCTTGAGTGCTCCATGGTTTTTCTTCATAGGTCTAGATTGGTTTCATTGGTATCAGAGCGCAACCTCTTGCCTATACTATCTAGGAAGACGATCCTATGGCTATGGACAGGACCCAAAGTTACGAGGAACACAAGGAGAGGATTAGAACTCTCAAGCACATGATAGCCCAAGTATTCATTGCTTGGCAACGACATCGCAAGAAGATCTCCATTGACATTGAACTAGTGTGGGGAGTTTTTCAAGTTTCCAAAATGATTTTCTAGTTCTTTTTGTATGAGTCAAGGGTTCTCTCCTCGAGATGTCTCCCAAAATCTGAATATTTTACGTCATTGGTTCTTTGCCCAAACAATCTCAAAATCTGAATTTTGGGTTTTTTTTTTGGGTATTGCTGTAACATTACCTTTTTACCCTTGCTTAGAGGGGGGGGGGGGGTCCGTGTTGATGAATTGATGTAAGTTGTCTTTGTCTCCGAAGGCATGACTTGACCTCCGAGTCTTTCGCACTAAGCCATGCTACATTAACCTCCGAGCCATACTGCCTTTGAGCCAGTGGTGCAAGGACCATGTCTTGTTTTTTTGCTAGTGTTGGAGTATAGAGACTATTGAAGGTTTGTCAGGCATTACCTCCATCCATAGTCACATGGGACGGGAAAGGGGGACGAGGATGGGGAACGGGTCCAAAATGCCCATCCCTTGTGTTTATGGTGTGTGTACGATGGGGGAACGTGGGACGGGAATATTCTGCCATCCCATCGTCTCAAGGTTTGAAAATGGCGATCCCCTGTGACTATGCCTCCATCACTCCGAAGGGGGGTTTGTTGAGTGTTTTGGAGTTCGTTGGTGTAAACACTCGCTTAGGGTGTGAACAACCCTTATGAAGGTCTAGATTAAAAGATGAGGCTTGATGCCTAAAAAAGCATGTACTTGGGAGGTTCTTATAACAACGAGTATCCTTTGAGTTGTGCAACATATCTCTCTTGTGGTCTATCACATCTCTCTCCCTCTCTCTCTCTCTCCCCACACACACCATTGTCATGGCTTGAACTTCATCTCTCTCCTTGAATCCTCATCTCTCTTTTTCACACTCACATCATGGATACCTTCCACCCTCCATAGCTTGCTCTCTGATTCTGTGGATACCAACAAATAGTTACACCAAGGTGGTGAAGGGGATGGCTCTTCAACATGTCTACTCTGATAAGATACTATGGTAAGAAGCCTTCAATGCCATATTTCAGAACTTTTGGGTGTGATTGTTTTATGCATGTTCTAGACTCATCAAAGACCAAGTGGAATGCCAAAAGTAGAAAGTGTATCTTCCTAGGGTATAGTATGGAGTGAAAGGGCCTCTTGACTAGGACTCTCTTTCTAATGTTGTTTGGACACTCTTAGCTACAGAGAGGCATTGGATGATGCGGGTTGGCCACCAGGTACTGACATGCCCCTGGCTTCCATGACTTCCCTGTCTCTCGCTGGGAGTTGATCAGCATTATAGGGGCGTGGCAGGTTTGGACGAGACTATGACACAGAGACACCTAGAGACCATCCAAGCTATCTGGATTGATCTCATCCATCCAGTGGGAGCGCATTTAGGACAGCTCGCGGCAATTCTGGAGAGGCGACAAGCTTTGCCTCGCACTTGGAGCTTGGCCCTTTCTTGCTAGTGGCAAGGGCAGCATCTTCTGGCACTACTGGACCACTGGCTTTCCACTCCCCAAACATTTTATCCTCTCTATGGGGGTTATAATCTGGTCTTCTAGATGATGTTTCGTTTATTTAAGGATCTTGGTCTTGAGGGGAAAATAATGAGAAAATCTTTTTGTATGTGGCATTTTAAGAAGTGAGTGTTTAAAGCTAATATGTTACATTCTGACACTGATGTTATAATACAAAGCCACAATAATATTCATTTTTGTTTTATTTCCCATCAGGTTACAACCTTGAAAGAGCACTTTTCATGTTTTGGGGACTTATCAACTGTGGAAGTGGAAGATGTGGATCAAAAACTTGAAGCAAATCTTACAGGAAAAAATGCTTTTAGGGTAACTTTTTGTACAAGGAGTGCTGCAGAGGTAGCTTTTATGCAGGGTAGGTGGTACCAAGGAACATCTCTTCATTTCAGTTGGGTTAACCCTCCATCAAGTACTACTACGGTTAACCCTCCATCAAGTAGTACTACAGGTGCAACATCAACTGGTAGTGTGCATGTGGATGGTATTCATGACAACCCTAGGCATCACTGCAGTGGGGCATTTGAGAAAGGACCAGAAGATGCTCAATCTTCTAAGATTCAGAGATCATTTACAGGAAACGGATCTCAAGGTGAAGATGGGTTATCAGTGGGTGAAGTTGCTGATAATGTTCTTCAGTCTGGTTGGGCCCAGGTACCCGAAGGAGGTCATCATCCTCAATTAGAGACAATTTCCAAAGTGGATGCTGCAGATGTGGACGGTGGCGGCTGCAGGGTGGCAACATCAATGTAGACTACATCTATAGCTTGGATTCTTGTAAAATGGTGAGTAGCTTCTGTTTAGTAATGCAGGTTGCTTCCTTATTTACCCAAGGAGATGAATAACATCAGCTGTAATTTTTTGCAGAGTGCACTTTTTAAGTATTAGAAAAAGTGCTCCTCACGGCTAGGTTGTAGGTTCAAAGAAATTTTTGCAATGATGTAGAAGTGGGCAGGTCAGTGATCTGCCTTGTTTGCTTTGAAGTTGACGAGGTTTCCTGGTTGCCTGCTTTAAGTTACTAACTGCCAGCTCATGTGCATGGTCTGCTTATTTACACCAGTTTCTGATCAATTCTGTAGTGACTGGAAGTAGAGGGCGGCTCCATACTCCATGGGTTTTATGCCTCCCCCGATCAATTTGGAAGGTTATTTGTACATGCCTGCTAGGCACCAGACATTAAGGGTTATGCAAGCACCGTGTGCTGTCTTGCATGCAGTGCAATGATTGGAAGTTGTACAATACCCTTTCTTCACCTTCCCAAAAGAAACCTTTGACGGAATCATTCACACCAAAAGCTTCATTTTAAGTTAACGTTTTTTTCTTAGTTTCACATTATTCTAAACAGAGCAAAAACAGCTGGTGGTCAATAATGTTCTCTGCTTGTGGGCCACTGTATGTGCTGCATGTTGGGCCTAACGGATGTGCTTTCTAATGCTATGTTGGACCAACTAACTTGTCTTTATGCTTTTGGGGAGTTTATTTTAGCAGGCCATAGAGATGTCATTCAAAACTTCAAGCGCAAATGGTAAGCTTCATCAGGAAAACCAAGGCCATGCTTGATTGTTCATTTTTCCCATACCCCCTGTACAAGGGGTGCAGCAGAAACAAAGAGAGGGACAAGTAAGACTTTTTGTGAATGGCAAGGCCTTTGTCATGCGGAGTACAAATATTGCTTAATGAGAATGCATCAATGGTCCAGTAGTTATATATATTAAAGATGATTTGGTTACATTAGTAGGGTGTCCTATTCATTGGTTACCATAGCGTTTCTAAGGCTGGTGCCTTGGCGATTCATTGGTTGTGTGGTTATGCTCACACAGAGTAGTAGCACATAAAGTAGCACATAAATGAGGGCCTACTAGCTGGCATAGATTTACCGCAGGTGTTTCTAAGGCTGGTGCCTTGATTTTGCCTGCTGCTTAGGTCCTATATATGCGAAGGTCCAAACTCTGGTTTATAGTACCGCTAGATGGGTCTCAAAATTCGTATTTCCGGCCTGCAATAGGTAGGCCTTAGTGACACTTGTTGAGTCAAGATCCTGCGCCAGACTAATTTCAAAAAAGATAAAAGACTAGTGGAAGTTTTATGAGCTCATACCCCATCTTATTGCATCGCGTGCATGTGCTTGGCTGTGCATCCATGTGCACCTTGAAAGGAAAGAACCACACTAAAAAACATGCATGTGTGCTTGGCTGTGCATGCACGTACACCCTCAAATGAAAGAACCACACTAAAACACACAAGCACAGGTAAAACTTACATGCAACTGGCTCCACCTCCTCAACCAAAACCTTATATTCATACATGGTCTGAAGCATTTGTATTGATGATGGACACAGTGAACATGCATACCATCCGATATTATGACAGGAAGCAATTTCCATCTAACTGCACTTAACACGAGAACAAAAATCGTTGCTAATAAGCCCTACACTTATTTCTGGGCATGCATGAAGTTCAATTCAAGTTCTGCTTGGATTGTGAATAGTAGCCCAAGTTTATCCTGGACCTTTCTCTGCAGCAGTGGTTGCTAAGTGCTATGAAGCTGGAAAAATTTCAAGATAATGGTACATAAGAGATTTGCTGAGGCTGCATGAGGTAATGATAGCTAATTCCACACTTGTATGCTGCTTTCTTAGAAGTGTTGAGGAAATAAATTGTGGCTCTGGCTATTAGGAAGATTTCGGAGCATGTAGTGTTATTTCCATCAAACCTAAAACTTCTTGCAACCAGTGATAGCATTGGCATGCTGGCGTGCCTGAGTGGGCATGAATGGGATAGGTTTGATGCTTGCCATTACGCCTTTTGCGCTATCCTGTCACAAAACTTCAATGAAATGAATATTACCTTGAAATGCATGTCGTCGTGTTCTATCATAAAGTTGATTTAAACAAAGTACAGAATATTGGTTGGAAAGATGTGCATGAAGTATATGAGAATTTACTAGCACATCAAATTGTTCCTTGTTACATAAGCTTCTAGCTCAGGACATGTTACGTTAAGGAAGCAGTATCGGATAATTTTTCACTGCCCAGATTCATTGTAAGGTTGTTTTAAAATGTTTACAAGAGGCATAGTGTGGTGGGAAATCTTAGATATCATTCATCCATGAGTTTAAAGGCATTCTTAGGTAGACTACAATTAATAGCAATGCATAATTTGATTTTGAATCCTGTTGCCCATGCTCATAAAAGAACGTGCCTTGATATCCTATTATTCTATTGTTCACAAGGTTGAATTGAGCCAACTTACTTGCCATTATTCATGGCCTTTTAAGTCACACAAATACCTACTCATAATGAAGTCATCATAATCTCTTTTGAATTATTCTCCTTGGCAATCTTAGAAGGTCAATAACTTGCTTTGAGATAAGTTAAAACTTGCTTTGAGGTATATTGAAACTGCTTGGAGATGTACTGTTCATGTCAAACATTGTGGCTTCTTAAATATAGATGACCCAAAGTGTGAGATCGGGGATCCCATGGGACATGGTGCCTAATCTCCAATTAAGAGCCACCTAATTCAATTTATGAAAAGCAATGAAGGATGATCTTTTTGTGTTGTAGGGTGGTTGACAATCTTTCAAGAGGTGGCCCTAATGTAGCAATTTGCTCTATGATGACTATTCTTAAGTTGGGTTGTGTCCTAGTTAAGTCCTTATGAGTCTATATTTACAAAAGTTGTCTTGGCATAGATGTCAAAATGTCAATGTAGCAGTAATGTACATATGTTAGACTAGATTCTGTGACGAGAGGAGAAAGAAAATTAAGTATGACGGGGAAGTGATTAATTGGAAACATGATAAGAAGAGGAATAGATGTCAAAAAGGTGTTGGTCTAGATTTTGTCATGAAATGACAGAATGCACTTAATGGTGAAAGATGTGGGCATATGAGTAGAACTCAATATGAATAGTACTTGTAACTACTATGTGAGAATGGCCATTTGACTATTGAAAAATTTGTAATACCTACAAAGAAGACCTCTAAAGCTTGGAGGAAAAATGTCCTAAAGTAAATTGATGGAAGTTGGCAACTTGTTAAATGCTTGGGAGATGATCATGGGGCGTTGTAGGAGTCGGTCAAAAACGCATAAATATCGGAAGGAAAAAAAGGCATTTAAAAATTAAGGAGCACTAAACTTTTTAGAGATTTGTTTTATTAGAAGGTATCCGCCTCAAGAAGTAGCATGCACTAAAATTTAAGGAAAATGCGTAGGAAATTTGTCCATAAAATCCCAAGTTTTTGTATATAGTAACACCCCACATGGCCTCTCAAAGGGTACTTGGCCGCGTACTCTAACAATCATACACAATTTCCACCATTTAGGACTGCCAAACCTTGGTTTTTTGGCATCAACAAATACCCACTTTTTAATATTTATACGAGGTTATAATAGATAGACTGTTTAAAGTGAATGATTACAAGTGCATTTCTGTACACGGAAGATTTTTCTGGAGCAAAGTTGTTTACTTTTAGTTCTTGCTATACAATCTTGAAGGTTTAAAAAATTCAAAGGATCATTAAAGTAAGAAACAGTAAGGATTTGGAAATCAAATACCATTGATAAGGAAGGCTTTTGAGGCCATATTCATAGTAAAGGAGACCTTGTCAAGCGTGCAGCTCTAGGCAAGAGTTTGTACGAAGGAAGGTTGAGCTGGTCCAATTGGGAGCCTCGGAAAAAACTGTGAGAAAAGTGACCAAAGTAAGCCGACTTAAAATCAAGGGATTTGTAGAGTTAAGAGCATTAGCAAGCTAGCGTTCAAATTCTTATTGAAAATGAGAGAGAGAGAGAGAGAGAGAGAGAGAGAGAGAGAGAGAGATCTCAACAAATTACCTCAAACATCATTAGAAATTTCAGAATACCTACTGATCCTCTTGCACAGTTAGAGACAGAGACCATCAAGTCATTGAGTAAAGCTACAAGAAGACTTACACCAAACCAAACATTGATGTTGAACTTATTGATGCAATGCATGGAACCTATAGCAAATGATATTAGAGATCAATAAAACCTATTAGTGCATATTACTTGTGCGTTTCATAAGATAGATCCTATACAAGGAGAAAGCAC
The DNA here is from genome assembly GCF_041138505.1 of Cibotium barometz. Lineage (NCBI taxonomy): Eukaryota > Viridiplantae > Streptophyta > Polypodiopsida > Cyatheales > Cibotiaceae > Cibotium > Cibotium barometz. Next base: position 52,654,320 of record NC_141076.1, read on the forward strand.
GTGAGCCATCAAAATCTGGCAATTGGTATCGCCCCACATAAAGATTTTAAATCATTTCAAAATCCATCACAAGGAGACGCAAAACTTTTATAAATGTAGAAAAATGTCATCAAATTGTTGATCATCATCCTGGAGGAGCATGCTATCATTCCTTTCTAACAAGGAGACATCACGAGTCACAATTGTTGAAGAGACATTCTTAGTTTTGGGTATTAAACTAGGAAAAAAGAACACTAAAAACGCAAAAACGGGCTTGCAATATTGTTGTGGATTGACCCTTTTTGGTGAGAAATGTGCTAGAAAACAACCCGAGTACAATGTAATTGGACCTTCAAAATGTAAGAAATACCTTCAGATTTCAGTAATAAAATTTAAAATATACAAAAATTACATGTAACTTCTGAGTTTTAAGAAATACTTTAACATTTCAAGCAATAAAATTTTAAGATATACAAACATTACATGCACTTATGTAAGATGAAAGTTTTCAACCTATAAATAAAATTTTAAAATATACAAAAATTATAGGCAGTAATGTAAGATGAAAGTTTTCCACCTAGAAATGAGAAACTTTATTTTAGAACATGACATATAAGTAGAGATTGGAATGAGTAGTGAGTGGATTGCCTTAGGCCAGGGTATAATATCATGTCACACCAAGAAGACTAGGACCTCCATCCACCCATGCAAAACATTCCATGGTGCTCCTGGCTCTCATTCTGCCAATCTCACAAGGTACACACTACTTCTACCAACTACCTAATTTTGAAGGGTCCAAGCCATTCCACAATTGAAAGAGGCCTTGCATGAAGAACTTATACATCACCTATCACTTTTATGCCACATCAACAAGCTATCTACCGCCAAGGCTACCTAAAGCTTCTCACTACTATGCCCTACATTTGGCTACGGATTGTTGGCCCTGAATCATACCACTTAACTTTGGCCATCCACTTCATGGCATATGATTGAGCATCCACACCTTTTCACATCGACAGGAAACTTTACCACCGAGACGGGTGATGTAAGGACGTGGTCACGATTAGGAAGGGGGTATGTTAATCAATCTTTTAGGTTAACATGGTTTCATAAGATGATACTCGAACATATAAAGTGGCCTCACCTTGAGCTTAATATGGGAAAGTCTAAGGATTACGTGTATATACTTCTTTAAGATTAGTAATAGAGACTCGTTGAAACATACACTTATCTCTCATAACACAATGCTAGAGGCACTTATCTTTTGTAAGACGATGCTTAAACATATAAAGCAGCCTTACCTTGAGCTTAATATCAAATAGGGGAAGTCTAAGGATTACGTGTACATACTTCTTTAAGATTAGTAATAGAGACCAAACCATTTTTAAATTTAGTCAGCCTACTCTAAAAATTAGCTACTTGTATATAAGTCATTTTTGAGACTAAGAAATACACTTGTGAGCTTCCCTTTTTCTCTTATCTCACTTGCTTACATACTATTGGATTCATGCACACTAGATGGATTCTTGCTTGAATAGGTTTGCTTGTAGGATTTCGTCTTACGTTAGCTTTTTCTTCTTCCCCTACCTTTTGTGAGAGGGAACTATCACAAAGCACTATGAAAGATAATCTCTATTTGTCCCCATCGAGGCAAAGAGAGCCCTTCCTTCACCCTATTGGCAAAGGAGCATTTTGGTGTGACAACAAAGTAAGGACGCAACGAACAAGCTAGCGTACACCCACATTGCGAAGTTGTAATATGGCTCTAAGGCAAGGCTCGACAACACATAATTTTACAAGACTAAGGTATTCTCTTGACCTGAAAAAAGGGCTCATCTTAGTAGTAGAATGCTTAGCACTTTTATAGGTAAACTCCACTAACAAAATATACTCATCCCAATCAAACTGTCCTTATAAAGACATATGCACGTATCATATCCTTCGTGGTTTGATTCATAGTCTTTTTCTGTCCATCAGACTTAGGATGATTAGATGAGCTCATACACAACTTTGTGTCTAAATCCTTAAACACCTCATGCATGAATGAACTTAGGATATCGATCTTCATTGACATTATCAACCACTAATATGCCATAAAGGCTAAATAACTTCTCAATAAACAAATGAGCAAGTTATAGAGCAGAGAGATTTTCTCTTTCGTAGAAATAAAACTAGCTACTAAATGGGTGAGTCACAAAAGATCACCCATATGGTATAATTTACCCTTAAAGTCCATGATGGTAATACAACCTCAAAATTCTTAGAAACACTCTTCCATTTATTTTCAAAAGGATGCAACAAGCCACCATGTCTTAAGTGCACAACTTTATGGACTTGGCATTGTTGATGATTTTGAACATATTTTTCGTTATTGCTAAGAATAAATCCTTTATGTTGCCCCTCTATTTTTGGGGTCCAAGCCTAAACAACTAAATCAAATTTTTCCATACTCGAGGATTTGACCTATTCTCCAGTCAAAACTTTATCCAATAGTCCTTATAGACTTCTACATCACTCATGCCCTTTTTTTTTGTCACACATTGTGCCCAATACTGTATCAAGACCTTCTTGTATAGTCAGAAGATGTTGTGTCCATATGGATGTCTGATTCAACGATGTCTAATTCAATGACACCAAGGAAAATGGGATATGTAATGGTATCATCAGCTCAGGGGGTCACTCTATTAACCCCCTATGTAGGAGGTGCATTCAAGGGCTATTTCAAAAACCCCTATTACGGAGTTACCCCTTTTGTAACACTTTTTATAATAAGAGTTCCCTTTATGTACCAAAATTTTCACCATTTCAATTAAAAATCCCCTTAAGTGTGTAAATTTTCTGTAACTCCACAAGAGAAAAAAACCCCTTTGTTAACCCATTCCTAGGGTTAACAAGAGCTACCACCATTATCTTACATCAAGAAGTCAAGGTAGATACACCAAAGGGTTATACATTCAAGATATGAAGCAATGGTGGGACGGGCGCTCGTAATGGTGTGACGGAGTATTTATGGCAATTCCTGCTTTAAGAGCATGTGGTAGCATGTAGGATGAAGTCCCTCTTGAGATGTCAAGCTTAACATGAGCTGACACTCACGAGGCGCCTACATGTCTGTTCAACATTTATATCACTAGCGGGTTTGGTAGCTTGCACCGACATATCTTTGCTAGAGATTCGACAGCTAGACTACACAGACTAGTCCACATCTACCCACTGCTCTTAGCGTGTTCACATTATGGACCGCTTGTATATACTCTGTTATGTGTGTTAGTCACTTTATCTTCTTTAGACCTCTTTTGTTGTGTGAAGAAGAATAAGAATTTTGTCTCACCTTGTGTGTTCTCTTCTAGGGTTTGTGTGAGTGTGTGTGTGCTTGCAAGAGCTCAAGATCTCTTCTCCCCTCCTGCATCTTTTCATGGTATCAATGCCTGGTTCATGCTAAGGGCTGAGCGGCAAGAAAGAGAAGGAGAGGAAGAGGTACAAGGGTAAGAGCTTAATCTACTCTTCCCCCTTTGTGTTGGCTGCTACACCCTTATCGGGAGCTCTTCGGGAGATGCACAGGCCCAAACGAACTCTGATTGAGGAGTTTTCTTCGTGGGAGGAGAGCTACAGGAAAACTATTCTGTCCATTGGATATCCGTTGGTGTTCATAGAAGGTTTCGGGCCGAAATCGCATTTGGGGAGCATCTGGAGCTCCGTTTTTTAGTTCGCCAGGCATTCATGGGCACTACGAGTGAGTTTCGATTCTCTGTAAACCTGCAAGAAGGGCGATCGGTTGTGTCGACACTGTGTGTACTAAAGAGGTCTCAAAATTTCCATTAGGTGTATGTATGCAAACTGAGGTCACTGGTTGTGACAGTTTGGATGCAGTGTAGTACCATTGCAGAGAATACAACAGTTTGTGCAGGTGAAGGCTGTTGTTGGTAAATTTGTGTTGCAAAAAAGATGTTGAATGATGGAATAAACCAGATTGTTGCAAAGAAGCTTTATAAGAACAACTTCCATGCTTGGAGGTTTAGATTGACAAATTTCCTAATGGGAAAAGGTTACTGGGACTACATTGAAGAGGTGAACATGAGGAGGCATCGGAGATTAATCCAACTGGCAAAATATAAAAGAGTTCAAGGATTGGAATCAAGGAGCAAGGAAAGTCATGTATTGGCTTTCTATCAGCATACATGACATTATGATTGGGCATATATAGGATTCCAAGTCACTTACGGAGTCATGGGATACCTTGGTGAAGCTGTATGAAACTAACACTGAGACACGAAAGATTCAATTGAAAATGAGCTTCATACTGTGGAGAATAAGAATATGTCTATGAATGATTATGCTTTGAAGATCAAGGGCATTGTGGAATCCCTTGCATCAATTGATGTTTGTGTTGATGATGATGATAAGATGGAAGTGTGTCTACGTGGTCTCGGGCCACAATACAAGGCGTCCAAGACGTCTATTTTCAGACTCCGGAGAACATTCCCAACTTCACAGATTTGGTGTCAATGTTATTCATTGAAGAGAAGAACTTGGGCGATGAAGCAGAGTGACATGCAAAATGGAAAAGTGAAGCAAAACAACTATGAATGCTCTAGCAAAAATATTGAGAGGTTGTTTGTTATGCAACATGTGGTTAATGCTGTGTTTAGAAATGATGTAGCAACATGTAAGGATGATGTATGGTATGTTGATTCAGGTGCTTCGAACCACATGACAAGTCACGTTGAGTGGTTCAAGGAAATGAAGAGTCTTGAAAGGTGAGGTTTTGTCAAAATAGGGGATGAGACTAATCATCCAATTGGTTGGTTGTAAAAGGCAACAGAGTGGGCATAATATTTACATTGAATGTAAATATGCCTGAAGTGAGTGCTGCAATGTTTGCAAATGGTTCAAGAGTTATTATAGATACAGACATTTGGCATAATATTTACATTGAATGTAAATATGCCTGAAGTGAGTGCTGCAATGTTTGCAAATGGTTTAGGAGTTGTTGCAGATACAGACATTTGGCATAAGATAATTGGGCATGTAAATATGCAAAGAATGAAGTCTATGCAGACTAAAGAAATTCTGATAGGGCTTTCTAAATTTAAAGTTGAAGGTATGTAGAAAGTTTGTGAAACATGTCAATTTGGAAAGCAAAGAAAACATGTATTTTCACATGACATAAATGTGAGCATGAATGTACTAGATGTTGTGCATTCAGATGTATGGGATCCTGCGAAGACTATGTCTATGGAGTGGCTGCAGGTACTACGTAACATTAATTTGATGACCACACGAGGAAAGTGTGGGTGTACTTCATGAAGGAGAAGAGTGAAGTTTTCACTCATTTTCAGAATTTCAGAGTTATGGGGGTTTAAAAACAGACAAAAAACCATGTGAAGTGCCTAAGGTCAGATGGAGGGGGAGAATACTTCTCCAACGAGTTCTCTAAATTCTTACGAAAAAATGGCATTCAGAGACAATTTACATGTAGATACACTCCGCAGCAAAATGGAGTTGTTGAGCAAAAAAACAGGCACATTGTAGAGATAGTACGAGCATTGATGGCAAAGAAGAATATGCCGCATAGCTATTGGGTTGAGACTGTGCCCTACAACAGTTTATATCATGAACAAGACTCCTATTGTAGCCATGCATGATGTAATGCTAGAGGAGAAGTTTAGTGGTAAGAAACTTGATTTGTCTCACTTGAAAGTTTTTGGATGTATTGCATATGTGCATGTGCCAGATGAGTTGTGTACCAAGCTGGATCCAAAAGCAGAAAAATGTGTGTTTATTGGGTATTCCCTTGAGAAAAAGGGATATAGATGTTATAATCCTGCTACATGTGAATTGAGGGTAAGCAGGGATGTTGAATTTGATGAGATGAGTAGCTAGTATGCTGTTGAAAAAGATGCTGTTGGAGCTGACAATGTAAGTGGAAATGTGGTTGTATAGAAGGCAAGTCAGCAATCACAGTCATTGAGTGGACCAGGAGAGTCCTCATCCGAGATTCTCTTGATAGACCATGAAGTGGCAGGCTGCATCATAATACCAGTCCTGAAAATGTAGTTGGTATATCACATAAAGGCAAAGAGAAAGTGGTTGAGCCCCTTGGTATGCTTGATATTTCTGCAGGGCATTCTCTTGTTGATGGAGATTCTAGTGGCTCGGAGATGAGCCTTGATGAGGAGCTTGGGATTCCAGCAAAAATGAGGACACCTGGTGTGAAGAAGGTTATGGAAGCCATGAATGCAAAGTTATGAAGATCTAGAAGAGTCAAAAACCCATGCAGAGATTGACGTATGATGGTTATGTGGCACATCACGATGTTTATATGGCAAAAGTTGTGCAGGTTGTAGAACCCACATGTTTTGATGAGGCTATTGAAAATGTGTGTTGGGAGAAAACTATGGATGAGGAGATGGATGCATTATATGGAAATGAGACTTGGGATTTGGTGCCACGACCTAAAGGCAAGAAATCTATTGGTTGTAATAAGTGGGTGTATAAGGTAAAACATAACAGTGATGGTTGCATAAGCAAGTAGTACAAGGCTAGATTGGTAGCCAAAGGATATGCACACACATGGGATTGATTAAGAGGAGACATTTGCCCCAGTTGCAAAGATGGCAAAACTCTGAGAGTTGTGATTGCGGTGGCTGCAGCTAAAGGCTGGTTTTTACATCAGATGGATGTAAAAAATGCATTCTTGCATGGCAAATTGCAAGAAGAGGTGTATATGGATCAGCCACCAGGTTTTGAGGATACAAGTCACCTAAAGTATGTGTGTGAGCTTTGTAAGGCCTTGTATGGGCTAAAGCAAGCTCCAAGAGCATGGCATGACAAGTTTGTTGACTATCTTGTCACTATTGGTTTTCATATGATAGGTGCAGATCACTCTTTGTATGTGCACATTTTGTATGTGCACAAGAGTGATAAGAGTATTGTGATCGTCACCATATATGTAGATGATCTTATTGTTGGGGGTGAAAACTTGGATGAGATTGAGCATGTGAAAAGTCTTCTCAAAAGGAAGTTTGGGATGAAGGATTTGGGAGATCTGCACTACTTTTTGGGAATTGAGGTCATTCGCACACCTGAGTGTGTTTGGATGTCACAAAGACAATATTTGGATGTCACACCTGAGTGTATTTGGATGTCACAGAGATAGTATGCATTGGGCATATTATCCAAGTAGGGGATGACTGATTGTAAGCCATCTTGGTGCCGTTAGATCGAAATGGCAAGCTTAGTGTAGATGCATGTTATGCGTTGGAGGATCCCGCTATGTACAGGAAGATTGTGGGGAGTTTAATCTATGTCACAATTAGGAGACCAAATTTGAGCTACACTTTTGGCTTAGAGAGCCAATTTATGTAGGTTCCATGCAAACCACATCTTGACAGTGTGCGACGCACACTTCGGTACTTGAGGGCCATTGTTGATTATGCATTGTTTTATGCAGCAGGTGTACCATTGGAGCTATATGGGTACATTGATACAGATTGGGCAGGTAGCATCTCAGACATGAGATCTACCAGTGGATTTATGTTTTCATTGGGGAGTGCTGCTGTGACATGGAGTAGCAAGAAGCAGCCCACAATTGCCTTGTTGAGCACAGAGGCAGAGTATAGAGGAGCTGTGGTGGCCGCGTGTGAGATAGCTTGGATACGCAAGCTACTTGTTGATTTGGGGTTACATGTGGAGAGAAAGGTTGTGAGATATTGTGACAATCTTAGCAGTATACAGTTGGCTAGGAACCCAGTTTTTCATGCGCGGAAGAAACACATTGAGGTACATTACCACTTCATCAGGGAGAGAGTCTTGGTATAGGTGACATCGACTTGGCCTACATCAGCACACATGATCAGGTTGCTGACATCTTCACGAAGGCCTTGGGAGCTGAGAAGCTCCACAGATTTTGAGAGATGCTTGTCTTTCATGAGTTGGAGTTGAGCTTGAGGGGGAGTGTTGAGATGTCAAGCTCAACACGAGCTGACACTCACGAGGTGACATATCAACTTGGCCTACATCAGCACACATGATCAGGTTGCTGACATCTTCATGAAGGCCTTGGGAGCTGAGAAGCTCCACAGATTTTGAGAGATGCTTGTCTTTCATGAGCTGGAGTTGAGCTTGAGGGGGAGTGTTGAGACTCTCCCATTATGCAATTGAGTCTTGCTCTTGCTAATCCTCTTGCTAATATCTCTCCCTAATGCATGCTAGTGAGTGTGTGTGAGTGATGTGAGGTGAGAGGAAGGATGAGTATCGGTGCAACGTGGCGGTGTGACAACGCTCGCGGGAGAGGCACGGTGGAATTGCTTCACAAAGAGTTGTAGAGCTTGGATATCTCAAGGGTTACAAGCTCGGACATTAGAAAGATCCTCACGACAATTGCAGTTCACCAGGTAATCTCTTGTTGGATGTGTTTAAAGGGGGGTTAGGGTGAGCCATAACATTTTTGGCGTCGTTTGCCGGGGATCCATCCCTTGGCTATTTCCATCGTTTTTCCTCTAATCTACGCATTACCCATTGCCCATTATCTTGATTAATGGTTTCCCATGAGAAAGATGTAGATTTGATGGGGTGATTTGTGTGTGATTTGGTGTAGAATAGTTCTCTTTCTTGTTTTTGTAAAGAATGCTTTTTGCTTAATTTTTAACTTAATTTGTTATTTTTTTTTGTTGTTACTGTGGTTTTTAGTGTTCTTCGGGCTTGCACATACTTTGTATTAGGCTTAATTTGTACCCATTGCATCAAAACAATGCAATAGAATGTAATTTTTAGTGAATGTTAGCTCTCTTAAGTGTTAAACATAGAACTAAAATCATTAATTTAAGCCTAATTGTGTGTTTTTTTTGAAATTGTTTCCATTAGAGTATTAGCAAGCATTAGGAGTAGCTTAATTATTCAAAAAAATTCTTAAAACCATCATAACTCCTTGAATTGGACTAATTTCTCTTGGTTTTTGTCATTAAGGGTGATTAATCTTGGTCAAGAAGCAAAAAAATTTAGAAAATGTGTTAATGGTCTAAATTGATTGAGTAGTCAAAATTAGTGTTTTTGAGTGTTTTGAGAGCATCTAGATCCATAAAAACACCTAATTACATCAATTGGAGGAATTTGGCTCTCTTTGCTTAATTTTGCCTTAAAGGAAGAGACCAAAATCAAGAGTCTAATTAATCTCCTATTTTAGATTAATTTACACAATTGTTGATGCACATAGCTTAGCATTCCCTTGCTCTATCCCCAATGATGTGCTCCATTGTGTGGATTAATTAGGGATTAGTGGTTAATTAGATTCTTTGATTAGTGTAAAAGAGAGAATCTTTGATTAATTCTTATTCACTTTTTTACATAACTCATTAAGGCTAAATGAGATTCAATGAGTAGATGCTCTTCATGAGTAGTCAAATTGTCCATTTTGGGGGTCATTTATGAAGGGTGTAAGGGGTGTCATAAAAAGGTTGACTTTTTTAATTTCCACTTATCTTTTAGGGAAAATGCCAATATCTCCTTAATTTTAAATTAAAAAAATATTCCTCCCAAAACAAGGAAATTCGTATTACCTACTAGACTAAAAGAAAAGGGTTCATGCCGTGAATCATTTCTACACTTTCATGGCCTAAGGTTTCATGTCCTAGGAGTCCGTGCTAAAAGAAAAGGATGTGAATCATTTCTGCACTTTCACGACGTAAGGTTTCATGCCCTAGGAGTCCACGCTAAAAAAAAACCTTGAAAAAAAAATTGGTTCACGTCGTGAACCATTTTTGCACTTTCACGACCAAGGAGTCCGCGCCAAAAAAAAAACGCATGAGACACATGTTTCATGGCAAAGCGTTTCATGGCCATGCCTTTCATCGCCAAGCCTTTCACGGCCAAAAGTTTCATGGCCAAACCTTTCTCACGGCCAAAAGTTTCACGTCCAAGCCTTTTACGGCCAAGCATCTCACGGATTAAGGGTTCAAGCCTTTTACGGCCAAGCATCTCACGGATTAAGGGTCTCACGCCTTAAGACCTCATGTAAAAAAAAAGATAAAATGTGTGAAGTCCGCTTCACGCCATGAACTGCACTCTATGAGTTCACGACATGAAAGGGGGTCCGTCGCGGTAAAAAAAATAAAAAAATGATAAAATGCATGAAGGTCCTTCTGCTTCATGCCGTGAAATGCAACCTGCTATTTCATGACGTGAAAGGAGATCCGTTTGCAAAAAAATAAATAAATAAAAATTAAATTTGATAAAATGCATGAAGTCTTCTTCACGCCGTAAACTACACCTTGCTAGTTCACAACATGAAAGGGGGTCCGTTCAGTAAAAAAAATTTAAAAAATCAAATTTGATAAAATGCGTGAAGTCTGCTTCACGCCGTGAATTGCACCCTGCTAGTTCACGACGTGAAAGGGGGTCCATCGGTAAAAAAATAAAAAATAAAAAATAAAAATCAAATTTAAAAAAGTGCATGAACTCCGCCGCTTCACGCCTTGAACTACACCCTGCTAGTTCCACATGAAAGGGGATCCGTCCGCAAAAAACAAAAATCCTGTTTGGAGGCTCGTATCTCCTAAACTGTGAATCCGATGAAGGCGCTCTAGGGCACATCAGAAAGCTAACATCGAGCTCTTCAACTTTGGTCTCGGCTTTCCGAAGTCAAAATCGATCGTTTTGGTCTTCGACGAACAGTCTCAAAATTTGACCAAAAATCGAGGCAAAAATAGCCCAAAAGCACGAAAAATCGCAAAAAACAGCACGAAAATGACTTCGAATCATATTTGGGCTACTTTTGAGAGTTTAAACGACTAAATCATGAACGACTTTGGGAGACAAAGTTGTAGTACTCCAAAAATACTATAACTCTCATATATAGAGTTTTCAAAATTCCTTTTGGAACACCCTAAAAAACGTGTTGCGAAATAGGGAAACAATTCCTGGAAAATTTTTCATCTTGAGACAGTGATGGAAAATAGGTTTTAGGATCTCCTTTTCCATCTCGGAAGTTACTAGTATGCACTTTTTTTTCCAAAAATTATCTCTAAGAGGTTCACCTACGTATAGCGCCTAAGCTAATTAGGGCGAACGGAGACTCGTTTGACCCAACGAAGAAAACGCCAAGCCTCTTGAGGATGACGGGCTATGAGAAAATATAAGAAGCAAAAAAAACACACGTGTGCTTGCTCATTAAGGAGCAATTAGGCAATCAGACATGGCAATGATAGAAGGATTGCCAGGGATCACACAAGGACTGAACCCAATGGTTGACATCTTCGAGCCATTGAGATCGATGCCACAAATGCACCAACTAATACCATTGGCCATGCCTATAACAAGCGTGTCATTGGGTTTTACACCCCCTGTCGCTTCAATCCCACCGGGTTTGGTTCTTTACTTAACATCGCCACAAATCCTATAGGTACCAACCCTTTCCTGGTGGATGCCCACACTTGGGACATATACTGACTAGTTTAGGAAGGGGGGTAGCCCAAGGACTAAGTGAGTGCCTCCCAACAAGAGCACTCACATACGACCTCAGTGACTTATATATAAGAATACGATTGTACAGATCTCAAAAATCATGGGCAAATAAGACGGAACAACAGATCCTGTTCAATTCATACAAATGTTTGAACAGAGATATGAAGTCTTTGGAAATCCCAACTGCCCCACCAAGGTACATGCGTTGAACCTATGCTTAGAGGGAAAGGCTAGTCGATGGTTCATCACATTGATGCCGACAATCAAGACCAACTTCAGAACCTTGAAAACAGTCTTTATCCCCACGGCTTTTCTAGACAAGGCTTTTCTAGACAAGGTGATCAGTGGAGTGCATAAAAAGAACTCTATTCAAATGAGCGTAAATCAAGTGAATCCATTAGAGACTTTATCCTTAGATAAAACTCTTGGACTCACTATGTGAGTCATGTGAAAAATTAAATGATTTTAAATTGAAGAGATGTTTCATGATGGGCTGCTTAAAGAAAAACAGCTTACACAACTTGATCATTGTATCCAACCTGAAAACATTCGATCAATATTGTAAAGAAGAAGAACGTTTAGATGACAACAAGCTGGAAGGTGATCATGCTACGAGTTGTTCCTCATCTAAACCAAGTGAAGCAATGGGGCAAAAGGAAGATTGATCTCGAAATTGTCATTCCCCGAATTCTATACAGCCTTGCTTAAAAGCTTTCAATCGACATCCCTAAGAGAAGATGAGCTCCTTCAAAACCAACCATCCTTAATGCCTCTACAAGTCAGAAGCGAAATGCCTTGTGTTAAGTGCAATCGCTACGATCATCCCAATCCCCATTGTGCATACAAGGCACTTGTTCTTTTGTACTGCATATATTGTAAATCTTTCAAAACCAACCATCCTTAACGCCTCTACAAGTCACGAGCGAAATGCCTTGTGTTAAGTGCAATCACTTTACGACCATTCCAATCCCCATTGTGCATACAAGGCACCTATTTTTTTGTACTACATATATTGTAAATCCTTTGATCGTGATACTAAAATGTTTTTGATTCATCAATAATGGACTCTAAACCCCCATCTCCCGTGCACCAAACAGAAATATTCTAAGGGTTAGAAACTGCTCATAACAGGAAGTAGTTAATCAAACACTTCAGTGTTTCTATTGTCGTGGACCTCACAAAGTGGCATACTGCACAGTTTGGAATACTTCCATGCCCATAGTCACTGACACTTTGCAACCCATGTGTGAACGATGTGGCATTGATCACATGTTCGAAGATTGCCCAAGACGAGTTGCTTCAATGCAACTGGTCTCATAAAATACAACTCTTAATATCTTAAGTGTACAAAGCGGGCAATTTTCCACAGTACCCTTGAATGTGCTTACATGATTACAAGCCAAGGCACAAGAAACGATAAAAAAGAACACGAAAGACAATACCTCAACATGGGTAGAAGAACATACTTTAAAGCAGAACCCAAAAGAAAAAGCAAAACCTTCTAAACCCAAGAAAAACAAGGGACAAGAAACTATCAAAACCAAGGTTGAATTAAAGGACATGGAAAAGGAGCCTATGGAGAACATAAACCCAAAGGAGCCAAAAGCTACACATGATGCAAAAGCATCCACCTCAAAATCAACCACACAAACCACAAAACTCACATGTGCAACACATGATATAAAATCCCCAAAGAGAATTCGATCTCGTCGCATGGGCAAATGTAATGAAAACCTAACGATCCAGAGAAAGTCATAATATGAAACAAGTTCTAGTACGTCATTTAGTGAGGATGAAACAAGTTTTGATTCATCACTTAGTGCACTTAATAGACCAATCAAGAAACTAGAACACACCCAACCACCCCAAATTGAAATTCATGATCATATGACATATGCGGAATGCAAAAAGCAAGCTCAGAGAGCATGCTTAGCTTGGTTGAGTGTCTGACAAGATCACCGGTTGTGATTGAGCGTAATAATTCCAAATTTAAAAAAGTAACTAAAATACAAAACCCAAAGGAGTACTGCTTCCCCTTTCAAGAGGAAGACCTACTCTCTATAGAAGAGTCATTTGAGACCGATCGCACCACGAATTATGCGGTTGAGAAAGCATGTGAGAAATTCGATAATTCCCTTACCAAATTAAAGCAGTATCTCAAAACCTCATTTGGAGAGGAATGCTCTTCTCGCATGGTGAAGTAGCATAACATCAGCACTTGCACCTTTAAGGGCTCAACATGAGTTATACCAAGATATAAGAAGCTCCATGCAATAGGACTGTGAGGATTCACAAGTTTCCAAAATAGACCTCATTTAGAAATGTCAAAGGACCAAGTGTGCCAGTGTACACATTGGGTTCTCTAAAAAAATTGGAGAGCCAAAAAGAGGATGAAAGTGAATGGGAATATAAAACCAAAACGGGATCTGAAAGCTAAAATGAATACTGAAACATCCATGGTTCCTCCTCTTGAAGATTCTATCATGGTATGGTTAGATCTCCCTACTACTACAGGCAATGATGTTAAGCACAAACGCGCATTGATTAGCCCTCAAGCTAGTCATAACATCATGACAATAGACACTTGGGTGTCATTGGGAAAACCTAAACTTATCCCTACAGACAATGGTCATGCAAGAGGAGACAATAGACAAAATATTGAAGTTCTTAGTTACTTTAGCTATGCTACTCAAACAATCGGTGGAGATGTGGAATTTAACTTCCTTGTTACCCTAGATTTCCTTGAGTATGATGTCGTCTTTGGTGGAGATTGGATACACTCCTATAGGCATTGTACAATTGCTATTTTACGGGAGGACGAGACCTTGGAGGAGTTGGAACTTCCAGCATATCTTACTGAAAAGACCCCTAACGATTCTGGTTGGATTAGAACTTTCCAATAAAATCATCTCACAGCTCAAGCACAGCTTTCAATTGCTATTTTATGGGAGGACGAGACCTTGGAGGAGTTGGAACTTCCAGCATATCTTACTGAAAAGACCCCTAACGATTCTGGTTGGATTCCAACATATCTTACTGAAAAGACCCCTAACGATTCTGGTTGGATTAGAACTTTCCAATAAAATCATCACAGATCAAGCACAGCTTTATCCAACATGAGAACACAATCTCATGACCCTCAAGTTATGGGTTTTGTTAGGTCAACGAACACTCATGGCTCATCTTGAAAGAATTCCCTTTACACAAGACTTGAACATGCCATGTTTGGGGTACTTTGAACATACAATGTCTATTGAAACTAACCCCCTTACTTGCAAGTTTTTTGTGGTTGAGTATGTTTTGGAAGAAGATTTGATCTTGGGGCATAAATGGACTATTGCTCTGCTGCCCAAGCACCACTGTGCTTTGCTATAGCGATCGAGTCATGATAGTCAACGACAAAAAGTTGACAATACCATATTGCAAGAAAGAGGATCCAGCTTTAATGGATTTCTCTGATGCTCAATGCAAAAGGTTACAAGCCTCTTCTAGAGAAGCCCCTTTACACAATGACCTACCATCTACATCAACGACCGACTCCGATAAAGCATCTACTCCTTCAACCCCATGCTCACCAACAAAGTTAGATGCCAATACCTTGCAATCAACAGCTATTCTTGAAGAAGTTCCCATAACACAACCATCTATCTCTAACAAGGAACTCAAAGGAAAAGCCCTAGAGCCTATGCCTCTTCATCGACAAACCCCACCAAAGGAGACAATTGCATGGTCAAAAGCCTCATCATTGATACCCACTCCACAAGAGACTTTAGTCTCATCATCGTGAACAATGCATATGTCCTAAACCTGTAGCCTCAGCACCAACCAATGTGAAGGAGGGCCTAAAACCTTCCACTTCTACCAAAAAGAAAAATCCACCAAGACAACACAAATCAAGGTATCTTAATGGTATCAAAATGTGGTTGGAGAAGCAGCTACTTGTCGTTGAAGGTTACTACAAAGGTGCCAATCAAATTTGGGTGCCTCGATCATCAAAGACTCTTCCTCAACGCAACACTCAGAGGCCAAGGAAAAATAAAAGTACTCCACAACACCATCCACAAAAACCTATGCGAGCTCATCAAAGAACTTCATGAAGTCAACAAGTGTGGATACCAAAAAGATTATTGCAAGCACAAGGGTACTCCAAGGACATACCAATGCTTGGATTTCCAAGAAAATTAAAAAGTCCCCTCAACCTGTTCAAAGAAACAAACCTCAACACCAAAGGTATCAGCCACTAGTTTATAATGTTCATCAAAGATGGGTGCCTGTGCATGTGCTTCAGCAACAAGGATATTATGATGGCAATGCCATCATATGGTTGCCAAAATTGAACAACGTGAAAAAACCCTCACTACCCACTTCAACCCCAACAGCTTCACCTAAAGTTTGACAAGAATGGAGGCCCAAACAACACCAAGCAAGTCACTCAACCACTCCTGCATTTAGCACCTACACAAATGCTTTTGTTTTTTAAAAACTCCAATAATAACCAACCAATAGTCTTACCTACCGCCTCAACAACATTTGAGCCAAAAATTCAAGAATCAATTCCTATGCCTGCAAAACGGAGACTTATGAGCACATCAAAGACAAACTCACAATGCTCTTTTTGCTCCTTTGGATGTGAAGCATAAGTGCAGAAGCTACGCGGGGCAGACATGAGAGCCTATTCTCTCAAAAAGGAGAGTAGCCACAAGAACATGTTGCTCGCAAGGTGGTAGTTAAAAAATTCAATTAAAAAAACAAACAAACACACAAACACAAGGAAGTCACACATATGGCCTACCTAGAAGTGATAAAAATCACAAGCAACTCCAAGAATCTTTAGTAGCCATTATATTTTGTTAAGCTTATAGCTTACTATTCTTTTGGCTATGTTAATGTAGTAGCTGCTCCATGAGTACATATCCATGTTAAATTTGTAGCAATGTGATGAGCTATGGTGGATCAAAGCAAGAATCAACATCATTAGTGAGTGATTATACAATGATTAGGATAAGATTAGTGAGCAATTAACTGATAGCTTAATGTAGGCATGGATACTCAAAAACCAGCAAATACTCATTAGGCCAATGCCTCAATTTATAGTGTTTACATCCACAAGATGCCAAGCATCTAATCCCACTGATCTCTCCTTGATTCACTCCACCTCTTTTGCTGATCTCTCCTTGATTCACTCCACCTCTTTTGCTTGATTCACTCCACCTCTTTTGCTTGATTCTCTCCACCTCTTCACTTTTCCCAAAATATCTCCACACATCCTAGATCTTCTCATGCTACCCTTTATTCTCTCCTAGTAGATTACACTCACCTTTTAACTACTACCCACTCATTTACAGACTCTCTTTTATAGCCTCTTGCTAAGGGCTTGTTCCCGCACACACCCATTCACTTGTATATTTCAACACCTCCCCTCAAGTGAATAATCCTAGCACACCTGGACCCTATACCGAGTTTCCCTCTTACTTGGTAGCTTGCGACCAGTGCCTCAAGTCCCTAACTCATTGTCCTTGACACTCTCTCTCTCTATATGTGTCCAAGGCTTACTACAAGTGCCCATGACCCTGACTAAAGTGCTCACACATACATTTACCACATGGCCTACATCATCGGTGGCTCAGAGGTGGTTTTACTTTGTTGGGGTAGGTTACATTGGGTTGTGGGGTTTCTCTCTCTTTCTCTCTCAGAAAAGATGATTTAACTCCACTTAGGAGTCTCCATGAAGTTTGCCGATGTCGTTCCTTCTTCACTGGGTTTGCTGTAGTAGTCTCTTGCCATGTGTCTTGGCTTCCCACAGTTATGGGGCAAGTGAAGTTCCTTCCTCCTCCCCTACCTCTTCCTTGTCCTCATCCTCGCGAGAATCCTCCTCGGGTGAAGAATGCTTTTTCCTCTCCAGATGTTGAGTCCACCCCTTTCTTCTCTTTGACCTTGGTCTCTTGCTCTAGTAGAGCTCCTTCTATCTCATGCAGCTTCAACTCAGGTACATTCTTTAAGGTTGCCACAATGTTTTCATATTCTCCTTTGTCCACACTCTTTAGAAGCACTGCTAGTGCCTCATCATCCTCTACCTTCTTACCACCAATGGTTGCCAGTGGTGGTTGCTTAATGCTTTTGTATTTGTTCAAGTGTGTGATTAAAGGTTCATTTTTCTTCATATATCAAGTTTGTAGAATTGCATTAGTAGATTTATCTTTGAATTTTTTTGCTTGAGTGCCAAATAATTTATTGAGTTCATCCCATGCATCTTTAGCCCATTGTATCCCTATGATGTGGTGAATGATTTCATCGTTTAAATTGAGTGCAATGAGTCCTAATGCTGTCTCATTCCTACTCTTCCACTCATTTTTCCCAATCACCTTTGGTTATTCATCTCTTCCCTCAACTAGCCCCCATAGATTTTTCCTCCATCATGAGCAAATACATGGTCTTTGTTTGCCATGTATGAAACTGCTCCCCCCCATTAAATTTAGCTATTTCTTGTGCCGTGCTCATGAGATGTGAAGGGGGTCTTACCTCTTGATCTAATTCAAGATTCAAGGGTAGTTTTTACCCTTTTACAACTTAAATCTGGTGTTAAATGATGATTACAACAAATTTATCAGCATAAATTTACCAAAAATTACATAAAGCCACCAAGGGTAGCTGATCTGTGTAGTACTGAATGATTGGAGTATCAAACCATATCCGAATTGAAATATGAAGTGATAGGGATTTGTATTAGATACCCAATGGTAAATTTGGACCCTCAATTGCACCAAAATGTAGTGGTTAGTGTTGATTAATCATTGATTAGTGAAATAATCCCCTGTTTTGTGTGTGCAAAAAATACACTGATTTGGAGGGATTAATCGGGGTAGTGATTGACGAAAAATTCAATTTGAACACATAGAAATGTGTAGCACCTTTCCAATGTTGGATTAGATCCACCAATGCCTAATTAACACCTTGATTAGGTGGATTAATTAAGCAATTTGCCAAGATAATTCACTGTTCATGTGCAGAAGATTGTCCCAACTTAGAGTCTTCAATTGATCCACTTGCACAAATCTAATCTCAAAATGCTTCAATGTAGTGGTAGATAAATGTGTCTAGATATGTTTTGAGCCCACCACAAACATCAATATTGAAGCTTTAATGAAGAATTAATCAAGTGATTAACAGAGGCACTTCCCTAACTGTGCACAGTGCTGGATCTCACTGTAGACTTGATGAAATCAAAAACTGTCTTCACCATCTTGTAGAGCATGCTTGAAAACCCCTAGGCCTAGCTAGAATTAGACCAATTCGAAGCGGGTACATTACATGGAGCTTTTTCCCCAAATCTTCTGGCACCTACAAAATTGAAAAGATGCAGGGGAGAAGACAGCTTGAGCTCTTGCAAGCACACACACACACTCACAAAATCCTAAAAGAGAACACACAAGGTGAGAGGCTGAAAATCTTCTTCTTCTTCACACAACACTCAACACACATATACAAAGATAAGAGTACACACCATATGAGAAGGTACTTAACCAAATACATACTAGGGTTCTCTATAGTGTGAACCCAACTAAATGAGCTGGCACTGTAACTATGCCAGTCTCAAGAATGGCTGTCACACAGCCTGTCATCCCACTGGCCACATATCACCCATGATCTCACCATCCATGCTAGTGGTGTAAGTGTGGGGCCTATCACCCAGGCGGGTCATCAGTGTCCACTGCCTCACTAGATGAGCTTGATATCTCAACACTCCCCCTCGAGCTCAACTCCATCTCATGTACACCAAGCGAAGCCCTGAATCTTTGGAGCTTCTCTATACCCAATGCTTTGGTAGAGATGTCAGCGACCTGATCCTGTGTGCTGACATAAACAAGGTCAACGTCTCCTGTCAAAACCTTCTCTCTGACAAAATGGTAGTGGACCTCTATATGCTTTGTGTGAGCATGAAAAACTGCGCTCCTGGCCAACTGTATACTGCTAATGTTGTCACAAAAAATGACAACTTGTCTATCCAGTGATAGACCCAAATCTGCAAGTAGCTTTCTCAAACCAAGCTACCTCACATGGTGCCACCATAGCAGCACCTCTGTACTCGGCCTCTGTACTGGTGGATAGAGCAACCGTAGGCTGCTTCTTGTTACTTCAAGTCACAACAGCACTCCCCAAAGAAAACATGAAGCCACTAGTAGATCTTCTATCTGAGATACTACCAGCCCAATTAGCATCTGTGTACCCATGTACACATATCTGTGTACCCATGTACACATATCTGTGTACCCATGTACACATATCTCTATCCTAGTTTTATAAAATAGTCCACAATGCAAAGTAGACCTCACATACCTCAGTATGCGTCTCCATGCATCCAAATGCGATTTCCGAGGAACCTGCATAAAATGTCTCACCAACCCAACAGCATAGCTCAAATCTGGCCTAGTGATCATCATGTAGATCAATCTTCCATATGGCACTGAGATAGGCTTACAGCTTGTCATACCATACTTGGACAACATGTCCAAGCCAAACTATCTCTATAGTAATCCAATACCATGTGGTGACCTAATCACCTCAATGCCCAAGAAATATCTGATCTCCCCCAGATCCTTCATCTCAAACTTCTGTCTAAGCAAGATCTTTACATCAAAGATCTCTGCATCATGGTCCCCCGTAATGATCAGGTCATCTACATAGATGACAACAAGTATAACCCCTCTATCCCTGCTTACCCTCAACTCACGTGTAGCAGGGTTATAACACCTATATCCCTTTTGCTCAAGGGAATACCCAATAAACACACATTTTTCAGCTTTTGGATCTAACTTAGTTCTCAGCTCATCTGGCACATGCACATATGCAATGCATCCAAAGACTTTCAGATGAGACAAATTAGGTTTCCTACCAATAAACCTCTCCTCTAGAATTACATCATGTATGGCTGCAGTTGGAGTCCTGTTCATGATGTAAACTGCTGTAGAAACAGCCTCAGCCCAATAGCTATGCGGCATATTCTTCTCTCCCATGCTCGCGCAATCTCAGCAATGTGCCTGTTTTTTCGCTCAGCAACTCCATTTTGCTGCGGAGTGTATCTGCATGTAAACTGTCTCTGAATACCATTCTTCTGTAAAAATTCAGAGAACTCATTGGAGAAGTACTCTCCCCCTCCATTTGACCTTAGGCACTTTACATGTTTCCCTGTTTGCTTTTTAACCATAACTTTGAAATTCTGAAAATGAGCGAACACCTCACTCTTCTCCTTCATGAAGTATACCCACACTTTCCTTGTGTGGTATCATTAAATGTCACATAATACCTACAGCCTCCCATAGACATGGTCTTCGTAGGACCCCATACATTTGAATGCACAACATCTAGTACATTTCTGTCACGTGGAAATACATGCTTTGTTTTCTTTCGCACACCTTCAACTTTAAACTTTGGCAGCCTTGTCACAATTCCTTTAGTCTGCATAGACTTCATTCTCTACACATTCACATGTCCAATTCTTTTATGCCAAATGTCTGTGTCTGCAACAATTCCTGAACCATTTGCAAACATCGCAGCACTCACTTCAGGCATGTTTACATTCAATGTAAACATTCTGCCCACTCTGTTGCCTTTCGCAACTAACTTGCACTTGTCTTTAAAGTCAACATAACAATCATCAGGGTTAAACCAAACCTGCAAACCCTGCTCAATCATCTAGCCAATTGAAACTAGATTCTTTGTTGTGTTCGGAACATGAAGTACATCTGCAAGGTACTTCACTTTGCCATCCTGTAGCATCATAGACAATGGCACATCTCCAACATGGGCAATCGGATGAGCTGTTTCCACAAAACCTAGTCTTTCAAGGTTTTTCATATCCTTGAACCACTCCCCATGACTTGTCATGTGGTTTGAAGCACCTGAATCAACGTACCATACATCATCTTTATGTGCTGCTTCAACATTTTCAGACATGGCATTAACGACATGCTGTATAACAAACAACCTTTCATTATCCTCATTGTTTCTGCTCGAGGATGCATAGTTGTTTTGTTGCAATTTTCCATTTTGCATGTCAACCTGCTTCTTATAACAATCTGCTTGCACATATCCAGGCTTACCACAATAAAAGCATCCACGTGTATCATTATACTGCCTTTGCCAATTTCCACAACCTCTTTGACTTCCCCTACCTCTGAATTGGCCTCTTCCACCTGCGTGTTGTTGTTGTGAATTCTGGGACTGTTGCTGCTGCTGGCCATAATTTTGATTACCTGTTCGGCCATCTCCTTGGCCACGTCCATGGCCTCCTCTACCTCATCCTCTTTCTGAACTTGTGTAGAAGGCATGTTGCTCTAAACTATTTTTGTTTTGTGAAGACTATTGGTCTTCACCCAAGCTCTTCTCTTTTATAATCAACATAGACACCAAATCTGTGAAATTGGGAATGTTTTCCCGAGTCTGAATAGACGTCTTGAACGTCTTGTATTGTAGCCCGAGACCACGTAGATAGACTTCTACCTTATCATCATCATTTATTGAAATGCCAATAGATGCAAGGGATTCCACAATACCCTTGATCTTCAATGCATAGTCATTCACAGACATACTCTTTTTCTCCACAGTATGAAGTTCATTCTTCAACTATATCTTTCGTGCCTTGGTATTCATTTCATAGAGTTTTACCAAGGTGTCCCACGCCTCCTTGGGGGACTTGGCATCTTGTATGTACCCAATCATGGTGTCCCATATACTGATAGAGAGCCAATACATAACTTTTATGGCTTCTTGGTTCCAATCCTTGAACTCTTTCACATCTGCAGGCAGTCGGATTGATCTTCGGTATCTCTGGTGCCTCTTCATGCTGCTCACCTTCTATGTAGTCCCAGTAACCCCCTTTCCCATCAGGAAATTTGTCAACCTGAACCTCCAAGCATAGAAGTTGTTCTTGTCAAGCTTCTCAGCAACAATCTGGTTTATGCCATCATTTGACATCTTGCCAGACACACAAATTTACTAGAAACAGCACTTTGGTTTGTCCTGTACAAACTGCTGTATTTTCTGCAGTGGTAATGTACTACACTCAAATGTCACAATCAGTGGCCTCAATGTGCATACATACACCCAGTGGAAACTGTTTGACCTCCTTGCAGACACATAATGTCTGCACAACCAATCCGTCTTCCTGCAGTTCTTAAAACAGAGTGCTGCATAGAATCGATAACTTACCCGCACAGTGCTCGAGAACTCGCCTGCTTTCCAAAAAATGGAGGTCCTAACGCGCCCGAAATGCATTTTGGGCTCAAAACATAACGTCCAATAGGACAGTACAGTTGTCCTATAGCATTACTCCCGTGAAGAAAGCTCCTCAATCAGAGATCGTTTGCCAGTGCCTCCTGTAGAGCTCCTGGCAAAGGTGTAGTCGCCAACACAAATAGGGAAGAGTAGATGAAGCTCTTACACTTGTACCGCTTCCTGTGCTTCTCTTGCTTGCAGCTCAGTCCCCTTAGTATGAAACATGCTCTGATACCATGAAAAGATGCAGGGGAGAAGAGAGCTTGAGCTCTTGCAAGCACACACACACTCACAAAACCCTAAAAGAGAACACACAACGTGAGAGGCTGAAAATCTTCTTCTTCTTCACACAACACTCAACACACATATACAAAGATAAGAGTACACACCATATGAAAAGGTACTCAACCAAATACATACTAGGGTTTTCTATAATGTGAACCCAACTAAATGAGCTGGCGCTATAACTATGCCAGTCTCAAGAATGGCTGTCACACACAACCTGTCATCCTACTGGCCGCATATCACCCATGATCTCACCAACCATGCCAGTGGTGTAAGTGTGGGGTCCATCGCCTCACTAGATGAGCTCGATATCTCAACAAAAATCACGTTGCTGCCGCCGTTCTATGCTGAATTCGCCCGATTCCTTTGAGCTGTATGTAGGCCCTTGAGTCTAGTATGAGCCTCTAAAAGGAATTGGGAAATGGTTATGTGTGAAGGGAGAGAGAGCTCCTCCACCAGCTGTGGGGGTACAAAGGCGAGTACTGAAGGGAGAGAGAGCTCCTCCACTAGCTGTGGGGGTACAAAGGCTAGTACTGAAAATCTTCTTCTTCTTCACACAACACTCAACACACATATACAAAGATAAGAGTACACACCATATGAAAAGGTACTCAACCAATTACATACTAGGGTTCTCTATAGTGTGAACCCAAAGCTGGTGCTATAACTATGCAAGTCCCAAGAATGGCTGTCACACACAGCTTGTCATCCTACTGGCCACATATCACCCATGATCTCACCAACCATGCCAGTGGTGTAAGTGTGGAGTCTATCCCCCAGGCGGGTCATCAGTGTCCATCGCCTCACTATAAATGAGCTCAATATCTCAACAAAAATCATGTTGCTGCCGCTGTTCTACGCTGAATTCGCCCGATTCCTTTGAGTTGTATGTAGGCCCTTGAGTCTAGTATGAGCCTCTAAAAGGAATTAGGCAATGGTTATGTGTGAAGGGAGAGAGAGCTCCTCCACCAGCTGTGGGGGTACAGAGGCTAGTTGAAAAAGAGCTAAAAATTAGATTATCTCATAATTATAATTAGTAAAATTATTAACAAGATAATTAGGCTTAAAAACCAGATGAATCCTAAGCTTGGCTCTGATATCATGTTAAATTTGCAGCAATGTGATGAGCTATGGTGGATCAAATGTAAGAATAAATATCATTAGTGAGTGATTAGATAATGATTAGGATAAGATTAGTGAGCAATTAACTGATAGCTTAATGTAGACATGGATACTCAAAAACTAGCAAATACTCATTAGGCCAATGCCTCAATTTATAGTGTTTACATCCGCAAGATGCCAAGCATCTAATTCCACTGATCTCTCCTTGATTCACTCCACCTGTTTTGCTTGATTCTCTCCACCTGTTCACTTTTCCCAGAATATCTCCACACATCCTAGATCTTCTCATGCTACTGTGACGTGAAAAATTGATATCTTTCATTGTCAATTTTGTGCATATTTTGATGGTTTCGCAATGGTAATAAGGTGGAAGCTTGTCCAAGAAGATTGCGGCGCCCACAATGGAATAACGGCGTGGTGATGCGGCGGCTTGGCGGCTACCCCGATAACAACATTCTATCTTCAAATATAATGGTTTTACTTGATTTAGGGTGCACACATTGTAAATGCCACAAGTATGCTTGATAAATACTTTGGTATGGTAGATAGACTAGTGATGTGGAAAATAAAAGTGGGCCTTCATGCTCACATGGATTTTTATTGTATTATTAATATGGTATTCACCATAAGGCTACAAGTTGGGGAGTGTGGAAGGCATGTGGAGGAGTGTGTGTAGGTGCATAATTGGGAAAGATTCTTCTAGAATGCCTACATGGAAGAGGAGAATTCCGCCATGTGTAAGTGGGATCTCCACCTACACGCCACTTAGGCTTGGCTATTATCTCATCACACTCTCAAAGTCAAAAAGTCTTCAATTTAATAATCAATAGAAGACTTAGCCTAAGAGGACAATTGATGGTGACATCTACCCTTATGTCACTGAAGGGTTGAAGATTTCTATGTTGTAATTTGTAACAATGGAAGAGAGGGTGATTCTCCACCTATAAAAGGAGCCCTCCTCTCCCTTTCAAATCAAGGAATGAGCCTCCTCAATTGAGCATTTTGTGTCATTGCTATTCTCTTATCTTTCAAACCCTTATTCAAACACTCTCTTTACATATGAATGTCTCATTTAGCATTAGCTCCTCATGCTTAACCCAATTTTGGACCTCTTTGATGATTCATGATAAGGGGGATAAGGAGTTATTATCTTGGCGGGCCTGTGACTTCTCAAGGTAGCCCTTGCCTTATTGCCGCCCTCCTTTGGAGGTACCAATGGTTTTAGCGGTA
Organism: Cibotium barometz; assembly: GCF_041138505.1. Classification (NCBI taxonomy): domain Eukaryota; kingdom Viridiplantae; phylum Streptophyta; class Polypodiopsida; order Cyatheales; family Cibotiaceae; genus Cibotium; species Cibotium barometz. The sequence continues at coordinate 52,679,667 of NC_141076.1, forward strand.
ATGAGCATGTGGAAAGACTTTGGGGACCATAGGTAAATCTTCACGATTGTCCGCTGAGCAATGTTAACCCTTACCCTCTAGCTTGAATCATGAAGGAGATGAAAGGCAAGAGGCTATGTGAAAATTGAGGTTTCATTCAAAGAGAGAGAAGTGCAGTTTTTTGTGGTCCAATACCCAAATTTCAACCGGTAATTACTCATCACTCGGGTATTGTGTTCTTAAATTGATCATATGGCTAGGAAGCTCTTTCTATGCTCTTTCCACTCATGTAACTAATTTCTTAATCACTTACTTCATTGATGATTAGAATTTCTCCCAAAGTTGCTAATTTCTAGGCGAATTTTGGCAGTTTTATAGTCTTGTAGTAAAATGCTCATAACTTTTCGCTCGGTTGTCCGTTTTTGAAAGTTTTTATATGGGCGCGAAGCTCTCTTCAAGCTCTACGCACCTATCTAATCATCTCTTGCACAGCCTATATGGATTTAAAACTGCAATTCTCTGTGTATCTCTATTTTTATAGCTTTTTGGCCATTCTTTCTTCTTAATCATGATTAATTCCTCCTAATCCCTTATCAAAAGGCAAACCCCATGTGTCTTATCCTCTTGTAAGTGATTGCCATATTCATTTTCTTTAATATGTTCCGTCCAAATCGCCCAATTCGAACAGATGAACCTTACCAATATTCCCCATATGTTTCCGTTCACATAATCCTGAGTCGGAAGATTTTCTTCCAACAAAGAATCGCCCTTTTGTTTGGAGCTGCAAGACTGGCAGAAATTCTTGCTTCTCCGGAGCCTTTCATCTTTCCTTCCATGAATTATGATCTCACCTTTGATGTGTATATCTTTATCCTAATCTAGGGAGAGAAAGGGAGGTGAGGAGGCTGTGAGGTTTCATACAAGTGTGTTTTGATTCTGAGAAGTGACCGAAGTCCAAACCCCAACTTCGTGTCACATCTTTTGGTGGAGGCGGCGGGCAGGTTTTACTTAGAATTATTCTATTTTAACCTCAAGGTCCCGCATGATTAAAGGAAAGTTGTTTTGAAACAAGTAAATTTTCTTTGTCACTACTCATCTTTTGGTGCAAGATGTTCAACATTCCGGTGTTCCGTGGATCGGAAGGAGAAGACCCGGGGAGTTATCTCCGAGAGTTTAACCGAGCATGCCGCTTGACGGGTTGGTCTATGAAGGAGAGGGCAGAAATACTTCCAGATTTCTTGGAGGGTATGGCCTTAACTTGGCATGAGGCTTTGCCAGAAGAGTCCAAGAATGATTGGGAAAGGTTGACCAAAGCAATGAAGGAGAGATTTGGGACAGTGGAGTCGCCAAATGCTTTACTATTGCAATTGGATCAAATTTTCCAAAAGGATGGAGAGTCAGTTTCTGCCTTTTCAGTTAGGTATGAAGCCTTATTCATCAAATATCAACAAGCTGCTTTACATGTTGTTGCTTCTTCTTCTTCACCTTCTATGGAAGATTCAAAGAGTTCTTTAGCAATGGAGCACCTTAAGATGAGCAAGTTCATCAGGGCTTTGGATCCCCGCTTGCATGGAAAAGTTCTTAGCAAAGATCCCACTAGTTTTAAAGAGGCCCTTCGTATTGCATTGAAGAAGGAGGCCACTCTTCATATTGAGTCCACATTCCAATCTTCTCCAAGTGTGCCAACCCCACCACGAGTAGAGATGGCCTCAACATCTCAGGTACAAGCTCCATCCTTGGATCATAACATTGCACAACTTATGGCAGAATTTGCTGATTTGAAGTTACACTTAGTCAATGCAAGGCCACCTAGGGTTCCACGAGCTGAGGATAAACCTAGGGATAGAAGTAGTGTCACATGCTATGAATGTCAAGAGAAGGGGCACTATCGTACTGAGTGTCCAAAGTTGAGGAAAAGTGAGGATAAAAGTTTAGCACTTTTAGAGGAAACATGCTCAGAAGAAGAAGAGGAAACATTGATGCCATTAATGGCAAAAAGGGGTCGTAAAACTAGAAGCCAGGAAGAAGAAGAACAAGAAGATAAATCTGAAGAAGAGGAGAAAAATAAGAAGAAGAAGAAGTCATCTAGGAGAAAAATTGGACAATCTGATTTTCCTCTTGGACAAGGATCTCTTAGTTATGACCTCTTGACAGATCTTAGGGAGAAAACGGCACAAATCACATTTGGGCAGCTTTTGGCACTCTCTCCTAAGCTCAGAAAGGAATGGGGTAAGCTGGCTAGCACAAGGGAATCTAAGAAAAAGAAGAAGAGGGATAATGGGACTCCTATGGTTCAGAAGGTGGATATTGATGTAGGAGATGATGTGCCTGTGATTGATGTCATCATTGAGGGACAGACAATTTCTAATGCATACATTGATGGAGGTGCATCAATCAATGTCATGAGTGAAAAAACAATGAAAGATGCTGATTTAAAGTTGTCTTCTACCAACTCTCCCTATCGCATCAAACTTGCTGATAATACTAGGGTGAAAACCTTAGGAATTGTCAGGAATTTGGGAGTGGATGTATGCGGTATTTCTGTGCCTACAACTTTTCAGGTCATTCCTACAAAGCCTGATGCTAAGGCTTACCCATTGATATTGGGTAGGCCATGGCTTCGCCAAGTGAAGGCGATTCAGAAGTGGGAGACAGGTGATCTTATTCTGCAAGGTGAGAATAAGAAGGTCCACTACAACATCAAGAGTCGTCGCAAGAAAGTGGTAAGAGGTGAACCTTCAACTTCCGAAAGTTCAGAGTCAGAGTCATCCGATGAAGAAGAGACAAGTGGTAGCTCCGAGGATTCCATCTCAGAAGGAGAGGTGGAGGGAGTTGCATTTGGTCTTTCCCTAGGAAGGGATCGAGGGGATGCTGAAGACAATGGAGCCTTGGAAGGGGAAGCTTCTTCAACCATGTGCAAGAAAGGAGATGTGGACCTCACTAGTCTTCACCAACAGAATGAACTTCTTCTTGATGAGTCCATAGCAGGTACTGAAAGGGAGGATTACTTAAAAATGTTAGATGGATTTCCTAACCTTTTTGCAAACAGCTACTCACAAGTACGCCAAGTTACCCTAGTAGAGCACAAGATTGATCTCAAGCCCCAAAGTAAGCCAGTGGTGCAGCGGCTAAGGCGTTTGGGAGTAGTGCAAGCAGAGGTGCTTAAGAAGGAGGTAACAAATTTGCTTGAAGCTGGATTTATTTTTCCAGTAGAGAATTCAGAGTGGATTTCCCCAGTGGTAGTCACTCCCAAAAAGGGTGGAAAATGGCGTGTGTGTGTGGATTTTCGCCCTTTGAATGCATGCACAAAGAGGAATTATTATCCTCTACCCTTTCAGGATGAGATTTTGGATCAAGTTGCAGGTCATGAGTTGTATTCAGTGTGTGATGGATACTCTGGATACTTCCAAATCCGGATTTGTGAAGAAGATCAAAGGAAAACCTCATTTATCACCCCTTGGGGAGTGTATGCCTATAGGGTGATGCCATTTGGCTTGACCAATGCACCAGCAACTTTTCAACGCTTCATGAGTCAGGTATTTGCACCTTACTTGGGGAAGTTTATAAGGGTCTTTCTGGATGATTTTTGCATTTATTCAAGCCGCATGGATCACTTGGAAAAGTTGAGGTTGGCCTTGCAAAGTATTGATGATGCAAAAGGGTGTCTTAATCCTGGAAAATGCCGCTTGGCACGAAGGAAGGTGGTTCTCTTGGGACATGTTATCTCAGAAGAAGGCATAGAGATGGATCCTGAGAAGGTGCAGGCAATTGTGGCTCTCCCACCACCTACCAATGTAAGGGAGGTAAGGAGGATTTTGGGTAAAACAAAGTATTACCAACGCTTTGTTGACATGTTCTCTGAAAAGATGTATCCTATAAATCTGTTAACAAAGAAGAATGTTTCTTTCCAATGGGGGCCCGATCAAATTCAATCTTTTTGTTTGCTCAAGGAATGCATGAGTCAAAGTCCAATTGTGCAGCCTCCTAGGTGGGGGGAGGACTTTTATGTGAACCCAAGTGTCTCATCACATTCAGTGGGTGCTATACTCTTGCAAAAGGGAGAGCAAGGGCGTATGCAACCAGTGTATTATGCAAGCCGACAACTCACTGATGCCGAGGAGAGGTATGGTGAAATGGAGAAAGGTGGTTTGTCTCTTGTTTTTGCAATAAAGAAGTTCAGGTCATACTTGTTACCTCGCCCTTTTTTCTTCCTCACATCTCAACCTTATTTACAATTCTTGGTCCGCAAGCCCAATCCTGCAGGAGGGAAGTTTGCAAAGTGGATTTGTGAGCTTCAAGAATTCTCTTTCACTTTTATTACAGAAAACACCACTAGGGCCTCTCTTGCAGATTTGCTTACCAGGAAGGAAGAGGAAGAAGGAACAGGAGCAAAGGAAGAAGTATATGAAGATTTGGAGACACCACCAACTGCTTTCACTATGCATTTTGATGGAGCCTTTAGCCCTTCCAGGCAATGTGGGGCTGGGGGGATAGTTTTATTCGATCCAGAAGGAAAAGAGGTATGGGCCAAGGGTAGGGAATTTCCAAAGGCTATATCAAATAATGTGGCTGAGTACAATGCATTAATTTGGGGATTAGAAGATTGCATAAAAGATGGAATTGAAGAGGTAGAAATTAAAGGGGATTCACAATTGGTCATCCGACAAATGAAAGGAGAGTATAAGGCAAGGAGTCCTAATCTCCAAGAATTGTATAAAAGGGCAATGAAGTTGAAAGAAGCTTTTGGGTTTTGTAAATTTGTGCATGTGAACAGGAAGGATAATCAAAAGGCTGATGAATGGGCTACTAAAACCTTGGCTTCTTTCAAAGAAGCTACTCTTGCATTAATGGATACAGGTTGGCCTGAGCTCCAAGACGTTCAACACTATTTAGATACAGGATACTTCCCTCCTGGATTGAATCCTCAACAGAAGCAAAGGCTTACCAGGAAAGCTCATCCTTACACAATTCTAGGGGATGTTCTTTACAAGCAAGGTAAGGATAAGATTCTTAGGAGGGTAGTGGGCCTAGAGGAGTCTAAAAGGATTATGGAATTATGTCATGAATGTTCAGGTCACTTTGCCTCAGCCAGCACAACTCGGAGGATCCTTAACACAGGGTATTATTGGCCTCGACTCAGCAAGGATGTCCATGAGTGGTGCAGAAGCTGTGAAGTATGCCAGGCATATGGGCATAAGCAATTGGTTCCCGGACCCTTAAACCCTATCCCAGCATATGGTCCATTTGAAAGGTGGGGATTAGATTTTGTGGGCCCACTTCCTCGTTCCTCACATGGGAAGTATTACATATTGGTGGCCACAGATTATGCAACAAGGTGGGCAGAAGCAAAGGCAATGGTCAATAATAAAGCAGTGGCTGTGGCATCCTTTCTCAGGGAATACATATGTGCCCGATTTGGGTGTCCATTAGAAATCCTTACGGATGGGGGGAGGTCTTTCAGGAATGACTTGATTGAAGCTTTGGTGCAGAAATTAAAAATAAAGCATGCTATGTCAACTCCCTATTATCCCCAATGTAATGGTTTAGTAGAAAAAACTAATGGACTGCTTTGTGGATCTTTGTCTAAGCTAGTGGATACTATGAAGAGAAAGTGGGATGTGTATTTGCCAGAGGTCCTATGGGCCTATAGGACAACTCACAAACTCTCTCTTGGTTTCACACCTTTTCAGTTAGTTTATGGAATGGAGGCTATTTTGCCAATAGAATTGGAAATCACAAGCCTTCGCACATCTTTTGCACGCTTGAATAATGAAGAAGAAACACATGCCCAACGCTTAGCACAACTGGAGATCTTGGATGAGAGGCGACTTCAGGCACTTCAAAATTTGGAGGCTGCACAACAACGGCGCAAGGCAAGGCATGACACTCTCATGAAGAAGAAGAAGAAGCCAGAACTCAAGCAAGGAAGCTTAGTCATGAGGTATGATGGCCGTGTGGAGAAACGGCTAGACAAGAAGCTTCTTCGACGATGGGAAGGCCCCTTCAAGATAAAGCAAAAGTTCAAAAATAACACCTATCTTCTAGAGGATGCAAGTGGCCAGGAGGTTCCCGGACGTGCCAATGAGTACCGGCTAAAGATATTCTACCCTCGAGCACCATGGCCAGCAGACCCCCCAGACAAGCATGGAGGATCTGCTGGGGGGGGAAAGATGTGACGTGAAAAATTGATATCTTTCATTGTCAATTTTGTGCATATTTTGATGGTTTCGCAATGGTAATAAGGTGGAAGCTTGTCCAAGAAGATTGCGGCGCCCACAATGGAATAACGGCGTGGTGATGCGGCGGCTTGGCGGCTACCCCGATAACAACATTCTATCTTCAAATATAATGGTTTTACTTGATTTAGGGTGCACACATTGTAAATGCCACAAGTATGCTTGATAAATACTTTGGTATGGTAGATAGACTAGTGATGTGGAAAATAAAAGTGGGCCTTCATGCTCACATGGATTTTTATTGTATTATTAATATGGTATTCACCATAAGGCTACAAGTTGGGGAGTGTGGAAGGCATGTGGAGGAGTGTGTGTAGGTGCATAATTGGGAAAGATTCTTCTAGAATGCCTACATGGAAGAGGAGAATTCCGCCATGTGTAAGTGGGATCTCCACCTACACGCCACTTAGGCTTGGCTATTATCTCATCACACTCTCAAAGTCAAAAAGTCTTCAATTTAATAATCAATAGAAGACTTAGCCTAAGAGGACAATTGATGGTGACATCTACCCTTATGTCACTGAAGGGTTGAAGATTTCTATGTTGTAATTTGTAACAATGGAAGAGAGGGTGATTCTCCACCTATAAAAGGAGCCCTCCTCTCCCTTTCAAATCAAGGAATGAGCCTCCTCAATTGAGCATTTTGTGTCATTGCTATTCTCTTATCTTTCAAACCCTTATTCAAACACTCTCTTTACATATGAATGTCTCATTTAGCATTAGCTCCTCATGCTTAACCCAATTTTGGACCTCTTTGATGATTCATGATAAGGGGGATAAGGAGTTATTATCTTGGCGGGCCTGTGACTTCTCAAGGTAGCCCTTGCCTTATTGCCGCCCTCCTTTGGAGGTACCAATGGTTTTAGCGGTAATGAGCATGTGGAAAGACTTTGGGGACCATAGGTAAATCTTCACGATTGTCCGCTGAGCAATGTTAACCCTTACCCTCTAGCTTGAATCATGAAGGAGATGAAAGGCAAGAGGCTATGTGAAAATTGAGGTTTCATTCAAAGAGAGAGAAGTGCAGTTTTTTGTGGTCCAATACCCAAATTTCAACCGGTAATTACTCATCACTCGGGTATTGTGTTCTTAAATTGATCATATGGCTAGGAAGCTCTTTCTATGCTCTTTCCACTCATGTAACTAATTTCTTAATCACTTACTTCATTGATGATTAGAATTTCTCCCAAAGTTGCTAATTTCTAGGCGAATTTTGGCAGTTTTATAGTCTTGTAGTAAAATGCTCATAACTTTTCGCTCAGTTGTCCGTTTTTGAAAGTTTTTATATGGGCGCGAAGCTCTCTTCAAGCTCTACGCACCTATCTAATCATCTCTTGCACAGCCTATATGGATTTAAAACTGCAATTCTCTGTGTATCTCTGTTTTTATAGCTTTTTGGCCATTCTTTCTTCTTAATCATGATTAATTCCTCCTAATCCCTTATCAAAAGGCAAACCCCATGTGTCTTATCCTCTTGTAAGTGATTGCCATATTCATTTTCTTTAATATGTTCCGTCCAAATCGCCCAATTCGAACAGATGAACCTTACCAATATTCCCCATATGTTTCCGTTCACATAATCCTGAGTCGGAAGATTTTCTTCCAACAAAGAATCGCCCTTTTGTTTGGAGCTGCAAGACTGGCAGAAATTCTTGCTTCTCCGGAGCCTTTCATCTTTCCTTCCATGAATTATGATCTCACCTTTGATGTGTATATCTTTATCCTAATCTAGGGAGAGAAAGGGAGGTGAGGAGGCTGTGAGGTTTCATACAAGTGTGTTTTGATTCTGAGAAGTGACCGAAGTCCAAACCCCAACTTCGTGTCACACTACCCTTTATTCTCTCCCAGTAGATTCCACTCACCTTTTCACTGCTACCCACTCATTTATAAACTCTCTTTTACAACCTCTTGCTAAGAGCTTGTTCCCGCACACACCCATTCACTTATATATTTCAACAATCCATACTCATGCATAGGAGAACATTTGCACCAAAGCCTCACCATTGACAACTTCCAGGTACATCTCTGGATGGGGGGGCCATGGTGGGCGAAAGCCTGGTCAATGGTATAACCCATCGCTTGGAATTTTCCTTTAAATTAAAAACCTCTCCAAATATGACGCTACCATCTTCACAAATCAATGATCTCCAATCCTTAGTGAAGATATCTGTATTAGCCTCGCAAGTCAACATAATTCTTTTGTTGCATGACGAATGAAGATCAATACAAGGATGCAACAAAAAAGACACTTAGGGCTCTTGAAAAGAGTTCCAAGTTGTAGATGAATGTGGGAGAGGGCTTGACAATAATCCCACATGGGAACTTTTGGGAGTTCTAGAATTTTTGTATAAAAGGTGGCCCATTTGAGAGCTAGAGCGGACTCTTTGGTCATTTGGTTGAGAGGCTCATAGAGAGAGCTTGCTCCATAGCTCCTTCTCAAGTGCTCTCCCAAGGCTCTCCATCTCCATTCTTGCTTCAATCTTGTACTCTCTATTCTTTACATTTTCAATGATATGAGGTTTTGGTCTACACACTTGCTAATCTAGATTTCTTAATGATGTTTTGATTTGTGAGTTGTAGAGTGCATGTGATGAAGCTTGTGCATGAAATGATGTGTAGTTGAGGCTTGTATGATAGCTCTTTGCATGTTAGGTTCTTTGCATAAGTTGCATTTTTATGCTTAAGTGTAGCCTAATCTTGATGCTATGATTATGTAAGATTGATTGCTTGAGTGTTGAAGAAGGATTGAGTAGGACTAGAAGTCATTAGTGTGTGGTTAACTCTTCTTCTCCCATTCGGGATAGCCTCTATGCGCTAACCGGGTTGCATTCACGGATTGACAAGTGTGTGGGTTGGAGTGTAGCCTCCGCTATGCTATGATGTCCCAAACAATGGCGCCGCTGTCGGGGAACGCACACCTAAGCTAGTGAAGGGTGTTAACCATTACTTCTTACTAAGTGCTCCATTGATTGTAAAATCGTGGATTAGGATAGATTAGAGTAGAGTTTGCAAGGGCATTGAGTGTGTGATCTCAAGGGCGCCTTGAGTGTTTTCGGTTTTTGATTAGAAGCAAAAAAAACAAAATTAATTAAAACCTCATTGCGGTAGAGAAATCACGCCACTAATCAGATTTAAGTACTTCAAGTTTTTGTATTTTTGACGGGGTTGGCAAGTGGTAGATAGGAAGTGTTGGAGGCGACCTTTCTTTTATTGTTTTGTTGTGTTGTTATCGTATGGGGAGGCATCTCCATAAACGCAGCAAAGAGTCGAAATCACCTTTAAATTTTGGTGCTTACTACATTGCTACAACACTCAACATATAAATCGAAGCATATATATATATATATATATATATATATATATATATATATATATATATATATATATATATATACATGCAGTGTGGGCGGCCGGTTGAAAGGAGACCAAGGAGGTTTGTGGGCGGTCGGCTGAAAGGAGAGCGAAGGCAGCTTAAAAAAAATTATATATATATATATATATGATTTCTTACGTCTGCATTGTGCGCCTGCAGTGGGCGTAGCTTGAAGACGACAGCAAGGAGGTGTGAGGGGAAGGCGACCCAACTGGGTCGGCTGCATCCGTTGGTGGTGGCTGTAGCAAGGAGGTCTGAGGGAAGGCGACCCAACTGGGTCGGCTGCATCCGTTGGTGGTGGCTGTAGCAAGGAGGGCTGTGAGGGAGAGCGGCGGAAGCGAAGAGGAGCCGGCTACTACAAAGAGAAGGCGAGCCTGCAGTGAGAAGAGAAGGCGTAGGCGGCGAGCAGTGTTGGCTGGAGTGGGCGTAGCTTGAAGACGACAGCAAGCAAGCGTGGAGGCGTCTGCAGTGGGAAGCGAAGGCGAGTCTGCAGTGGGAAGCGAAGGCGAGCCTGCAGCAGTGGGAAGCGAAGGCGAGCAAGCGGTGGCAAGCAGAAGGCATTGAAGGCAACCCACGCGCGCGCCAGCGACGAATCCGGGCGAGCCGGGAGGCGGAAGATAAGGTAGGTGCAAATTTTAATTTTTTTAATTTTTTTTGTATTTTTTCATGTTTTTTTTGTATTTTTAAATAAACTAATAATAATAAATATAAAAAACAAAAAAAAATATTTTTTAAAAAAAAACAAAAAGAGAAAAAGAGTTTTTTTTTAAAAAAAAAAGGGAAAGAAAAAAGAAGAAAAAAGAAAAAGAAAGAAAGAAAAAAAACCCCTTAAAACAATAAATTTATTTTTTTTAAAAAAGAGAGAAAAAAAACAATTTTTGTTTTTTTTTTCCATTGTTCATTATTTAAATTTTTGCATAAGTAAAGTAGCGTGCATTTTTTATTTTTTTGTAATTGATGCATCATTAGTAAATTCATATTTTTTATATTTGGCACGAAATTTATTAGTTTAAAAAAAAAACCAACAAAAGGAGAAAAAACAAAAGAAAACAAAAGAAAATTTATAAAAAAAATAAATAAATTATAAATTAAGTGTTTTTAGGAGTCTATTTTTTTGCATATTTTGTAATTCTTCATTTTTTTTAATTTTTTGCATAATTAGTGTAACCTGCATTTTTTAATTTTTGTAACTTTGTGCATAATTAGTATTTTTTTTAGTGTGATTCATAATTTTTGTGTAAATTTAAAAAAATAAAAACATAAAAAATATAAAATCATTTAAAAAAACCATAATTAAATAAAAATAAAAAAATAGGATAGATAGTTACACCACACATACTCATTTTAGTTGCATTTAGTGATTAGGTAGGTTAAAAAATATATATATATATATACATATGTATATATATATATATATTTTATTTTAAAAAAAACAAAAAATAAAAATAAAAAAAAAACAAATAAAAAACAAATAAAATTTGACCTTATGCACTTGCGGTCGGGACGTCTTGTAGATTCTGCCATAGGGCCTAGGGCACCTTCTAGAGTACCTACGCAAGAAAGTGGGACCCAATCGGTAGGAAATTTGGCAGATATTGCTGAAACCCTTTCTGAATCCCAATCCGATACCCTTTCCTCTAGAACAACTAGTTCATTGTCCATGGACAATCTAGGGCCGACAAATAGTCATCCCGTAGCCCTAAATAGGACACCCTCAAGATCCTTTAATCCATTTGAAGCCGACACTATGGGGTTAACACTCAATGTGAGACTCCAATATGTCTACACAAATGCTCAAGGAGCTGAGATCTTTAGGGACCCACAACAACGGTATCTTGTTAAGATCGCAGACATTTTCTCAGAACTTGATAGAGCACCTCTAGTCAATGACCAGGGTAACATGTACATGGGTGGAGATGGTGTTCGCTCTACGAAGTCACCTACCATCCAGAAAAGGTAGACAAATTAGGGGAGCTCTCTAAAACCGAGTTCTTAGACTTATCAGAACTTTCCAGAGCAAGGGAGTCTAGAGATGACTGGCTCATTGAGCCGGACATGCCTGGACCATCCAATGCCCAGTCCTCAAAGCCATCCATAGATGATTTACTTCTTGTAGATCTAAATTTGGAAAGGGATAGGAAAGGCAAGAGTAAAATGGATCAGGGGGCTGAAAGCCAATGGGAGTTTGTACGACAAATTCCAGTGACAAAGGTCTTACAGGATGACCCACTTCAAGAGGTCTATAAGGACTCGTTAGAGGGATATTATGCCACAACTAGATTGCCACAGCTAGATCTTCCTCTAGCTCATGTGGTGGTAGTTGAGAAGCTTGCAGGACACATGAACAGAATAATTGATAAATGGGCCAATGAATACTGAACCTTAGATTGGAAAGAGATTCGGGAACTCACGTGGAAAGGACAACCATTATTCATGGAAGTGTTCTCAACAAATACAGCCAAACCAGGAGAGACAGCCTTTCTTGGAGAAACTGTTGCTCCTCCCCTACGAGAGTTCACTAGAGAGGGACCCTCAACATCCAAGTGGGCCACAGCTAGTAGCCCAACTCTAGCACCAAGATATCGTCCTACACCAAATGTGCGACCACAGGTCACACCACACCAACATCTTTCTCATTATAACAATCGGAGGGTAGGGGAGCCAACTCGGCCTCCCATTAATGCACCTCCTGAAATGCGGGTGACAAGATCTTTGGAGGGGTTTGGTGAGGCTGGTAATAGGGTACCCACACCAATTTTGGAAACATGTGGACCATCTTTCCAAAGAGAGGAACAATTCCCACTGAGAGTGAGAGGCCGTAGGCCCTATGACGAGTATTCAAGACAAGTAAGGCCATCAACTCTTCAGAAACTGGTAAAGAAGTATGAAGGGTCGGGAGATCCATACGATCATGTAGCAGCATTTAGACAAGCAGTTCGAGCTGAGCAAGTGGCTGATAAGCATACTCAAATTGAAGGATTTGGACTCACTCTTGAGGGAAAAGCCCTGGCTTGGTTTCAGGCATTAGAGGCTTCAGACAAATCTTCTTTACGAGTTTTGGAAGAGAGATTCATTGCTGCTTTTTCCTTGATGGGAATTCAACATGACACGGTAGCACACATCTACTCTTTCAAGCAAGGCGAGAATGAGAGTGTTAGAGACTGTGTAAATAGAATGAAGCAGTACACTAATCGTTGCCCAGAAGATGAGAAGCCCGCCCAAAGTCGATTAATTTCTCTCTTCTTAAAAGGACTCAAAAATTCAACACTGCATACACATCTCTATGCGAAGAAACATACAAATTTCAATGAGTGTTGCCATGATGCTATGGATTTCATCGATAACTTCAAATTCCAAGATGGTTCTGGCCCAGAGGTGAAACCTAGAGATCAGTAGGGAGATGACCAAAGTTCAGGGTCTAGCGCGCTAGTAAATCCAGACCAGATAGCTAACCTAGTACTACGGAGATTGGGACAGACCTATCGTCCACCCATGCAGCCACAATAACAGCAGCAGAGAATGAGGAGTGTACTTCCTACAAGTCCTCATCTTTGTGGAGCATGTGGCGGTAACCATAAAACAGAGGAATGTAATACCTTTTCTCCTCTAGTCACAAACCAACCCACAAAAAAGTGGTGCCAAGCCTGTGCTTGGAACTTTACCCACACCACACAGGAATGTACTCGCATTGCGAGAATGAGACAGGAACGTGAGCAGCCAAGGGGTGGAGTGGCTCCACAAATGTATCAACAATATACTAATTTTGAACGTAAGCCACCGATGGCACAAGAGCAAGCACGACCTGTTCTTGGTGCTCAACCTCCTGCTCCAGGGACTACTCCTGTGAGGGTTGTTGACTACGACAATTCAAATATGTGTAGAGAATTGGTAAACCCAGGCTATGTGGAGGAAGAATATGTATCATATTCATCCAAAGAAAATATCTTTGAAAGTCCCGCATACCCAAGCCAAGCACTGGAGACTCAACCAGGGGAACAAAACTCTTTAATGTTGCTAGGCGGCTACCAACCTAGGACTCCAGGCCCCTCAGGTCAATGGCAGCCAAGGAAAGTAGAGGCCAAACCAATGGGCCCCTGTTATGAGTGCGGAGAACCCCATCTCGTGATTGTCCACATCGCTCAAGACAAGCATCTCGGTCCAATACAACAGTACAACAGTTTCCACCAATTGAAAGATATTGTCTAGGGTGTTGTGTAGAACACTTCCCAAAAGATTGTCTGCTGAAACCACATGAGGAAGGCACCTCTCAACCAAAGGTCTCACTCAACCTTGTAGGCACAGTTCCATCACCACCTTCATCTGAGAATGAGGATGTCGTGCCACTTAGAGTCATGACTAGATCACAGACACGAAACGCCGAAATACAAACTGATGAGACACCTCAAACTAGGGACGCAAAGACAAATCTAGTGGACAAGACCCTACAGTCCAATAGAAAAAAAACCACTCGGAGGAAGAAGAACCGAAACAAGCAAACTAAAAGTACATCCACTAGTTCTCAAGAAGCCTCAAAACAAAACATGAGGGATAAAACTTTTACATCCCAAGAAGTGCATGAGGAACATCAATCTCAACCTGAGCCTAGTGCTAAACAAGATGAGGCTAGTACAACTAAGGATAGTTCTGGGGGTTCTGTTTTTGTGGATAAAGTGAATGAGACTCTAGAGGCCATCATTGATGCTCATAGAAGTCGCATTGCAGCTTTATCTGAGCTACCCAAGAAGCTTCAAGAATACCCAAACCCTCGTGAGGAGAAGATCAATCTAGCTGTACATCAGCAACTCATTAGGGAAGCTCAGTCAATACTTGAGGGACCACCACCACCTATTCCTCGGGGCCCAACCTCTCTTAAGCCAACATTAGAAACCATACCAGAAGTGTCATTGAGTCGGGAAATGAAAAGTGAGCTCATTTCACAAGCTCATAGCGAAAGGTCTGCACCAATTGACACCCAATTGAAAGGGGGTAATCTGCCACCACCTAGCCTTGTCTTCCCATGCAATGATGAAGTTATTGATGCTAATGAGGACATGGCAAATGAGATGTGGGCTGCAGTTCATGAGAAAGTTAATGAGAACATGTCTTCTATTAGTTCGCCTCCATTCTCTGAGGTGGATTTTACCAGAGGCACAGAAAACAACTTTAGACGCCCAAGCATCCAGGAGGAAGTTCAAACAATTGTTTCTCCTAGAAGTAAGCATACAATGAAAACCTTACCATCATATCTGGGAGAATATGAGAACTGTTCTCAAACCTTGAGGATACCCTCCATGCATAAAAGGTTGACAAAGGAGAAAGATATGAGTATGGTGCAAGCTATTTTGTCAGCACCAGTGGCTTGTACCTTACCGTTGTTTGATTTGATAAAAATTCGACCTGAGTTGTGGAATGATATTGCCACATGTTTGTCAGAGCAGGTATTGCTACAAAAGGGTCACCATAAGTGTACTATACAAAGCATGTAATGCCAGTTCCTATCAACAAAGTAGGAAAATTTTGTGAGGATGATCAGGGAAATGCTACCCTCCCATTAGAAGTGCGAAAAGTATCTTCAACTGCAATACTTGATAGTGGTGCAGGAGTGGGCATTGTGACAAGGTCCATTTGGGAAAAATGGGGCAAACCAGCTATTAGGAGTACCAGGATGCGCTTGCAGCTAGCAGATGGAAGCTTAGAACATCCCCTTGGGCTGCTTGAGAACATATTGGTCACCACATGTGGGATTGAATATGAGCACACCTTTGCAGTAGTGGATTTTGGAAAACATCCAAACTATGAAGTGATATTGGGTAGACCATTCATGCGACAATTTCAAATCATTCAAGATTGGGGATACAATTATTTGTACCTCCGACATGATTCTGTCATCACAAGGGTCAACCTAAGGAATCACTCATATCATGATGTAACAAGGTCTCCAATAGATGAGTTTGATTCTGCTTCATCTGAGGGCTCAAGAGTTACATTGTCAGATGGGCGAGAAGATCTATGGATGTGTGGAGCCTCATGTAGGGATTTCAACACTGAGAGACTTAAGGGTAATCGAAGTTTATCAGACGAGGCATACATTCCACAACCCTTCCCTGAACATTTAATTGATCCATTAGAATGGAGTCATGTCCTTGCAACATTATCGACATGTGCTTTACTGAAGCCAATTCAATTTTGTGACTCAGATGGATATGATATTATTCCTATACGAATGGTACAACCACGTGCCCTTCTAGATGATTTGTACTATAGAGATACATCCACAACAGCGATGCATGTCGAGGAAGTCTCAGTAGAGGACTTAACACTCGAATCTGCTAATGATGCTGATAAGGAAGATGGATGGGACTCTGATTTTAATAATAATGTGACAATCCCTGAGGAAGAATTAGGAAAGGCAAGCCTACTCTTGAGAGGAAGGGAGGTTCAAGTAGAGATCCCTCGAAGCCGACCTAAACGTAAATGTTGTAAGAGCCATAAGAGAATCAGTAGACAAAATGAGCGGGAACAACGTGAGAGACTACAGAAAGAAAAGGAGGAGTCTAAGAGTGAAAACTCTCGACCACCACCTCACTTCTCAGGAAAGAACGGATATCTATACTATGTCCAAGCACAAGATAGTATCAAAGACCAAATAAGACGATCAGATGGATTCCAAGCAGGGGAAAAGCTAACAACTGTTAGCAAAAATCGTAAAAAAACGAAGAAACAAAAACCAAAACTCACGTCTAAAACCGATTCAAAAAAGAGTGTGGGAAGTGCAAAGACAACGTTTGAACAAAAAAATCCGATGCAAGATAGCAAAGGAGAGCTCAAAACCGCATGGTCTTCAATGAGTGAAGACTCAAGTGGACAAGAACAAGGTCTCAATGTTCCTCCCAATTTTACACAGTACACTCTTCAAGATCGAAAGATTGTTCTTCAACAACCCATGCGACAAAAACCAAGCGTGCCAGGGGTTTCATACGATGGTCCAGAAGATGCAAAAAAGATTGATATTGCTAAGCCAGGAGAAGAGCCTCGCTATGTGTGGATTGCCACAGACTTGTCCTTAGATGAGGAGAAGTTATTAATACAAACAATAAAGGAGTATCGCGATGTTTTTGCTTGGAGTTATAAAGACCTCAAAGGAGTTGATCCAAGCATATGTCAGCATACAATTCCATTGCGAGAGGATGCAAAACCCTCCAAGCAACGTCCTTATACCTACAATGAAAATTTTGCACGGAAGATAAAGGAAGAAATAGACAAGCTCTTAGAGGCAGAATTTATCTATGAGATTGAACACACTGAATGGGTCTCCCCTATTGTAGTGGTGCCCCAAAAAAATGGAAAACTTCGAGTATGTGTAAACCTCAAGAAGGTAAATGCAGCTACTGTGCGTGATCATTACCCACTTCCAATCACGGATCATGTTCTGGAACGAGTTGCAGGGAAAAAGGCATATAGTTTCTTGGATGGATTCTCCGGGTACAATCAAGTGTCAATTGATCCAAAGGATCAACACAAGACAGCCTTTGCTACTGAAGATGGCATCTTTGCCTATCGTGTTATGCCATTTGGTCTAACAAATGCACCAGCAACCTTTCAGCGGTTAATGAGTCATGTATTCAAGGAGTACCTTAGGCAATTTCTTGAGATTTTCATGGATGATTTATGTGTTCACTCACAAGAGCGTGATGATCATATAGAACACCTGAGACTTGTGTTTCAAAAGTGTCAACTTTATCGTATATGCTTGAACCCTGACAAGTGCAAGTTCATGGTAAGACAAGGGAAAATTTTGGGCCATATTGTTTCTCGCAATGGGATTTCAACAGATATGGATAAAATTGATGTCATTGTCTCATTACCTCGGCCTATCAACCCTAAAGGGGTACAAACATTCATGGGACATTGTGGCTATTACCGTAGATTCATCTACATGTATGCTGTCCTAGCCAGACCGTTATATGCTCTTCTTGTAAAGTTTAATTGGACGGATGAGTGTGAGGAATCCTTTGAAAAGTTGAAGCAAGCATTAGTGACTGCACCCATTTTACGGGCACCAGATTGGAACCAAATCTTTCATGTCCATATTGATGCTTCCAACTTTGCAATTGGATGTATTTTGGCTCAATCGGGAGAACACAATAAGGATTTCCCAATCTCATATGCTAGTCGACAGTTGAACAATGCTGAGAAGAATTACACCACAACAGAAAGAGAAGGATTGTCCATGATATATGTAGTGAAAAAGTTTTGCCACTTTTGGCAAACAAATTCATATTTTTTGTGGACCATCAAGCATTGCTATATTTGGTAAATAAGCCTTGTGCAACTGGAAGGATTGTGAGGTGGTTTATCATCCTTCTTGAGTTTGATTTTGAAGTGGCAGTTCAAAAAGGAACAACTCATCTAAGGGCAGATCATTTGTCTAGTGTTAACCTAGACGGACATTGAGACGTATTATGTTTTACGTCATTAATTTAAATATTCTGAGTCATGGGCCGGGCTTGTCGGCACCATATGTTAAGGATGAAGGGATTGGGTGATCGTCGATGAGAGGCGCACCTTGGATATCAGTAGGATAAGGGTTAGGATCGTCCGGCCATGTATGGGCGCCCAAGTGTGAACGGCTAAGTCACCTATAAGAGTCAAATGTAACCCTAAAATCCTCATTCTCATGTGTTGTGAATACAAGAGTGCTCTTGCCTTATCTCCTTGGTTTCCTTCTCCTGCGTGTGTGTGTGTGAGAGAGAGAGAGTGAGAGAGCGATCGAGCGCACTGTGTAGCGGCACGGCGACGGCGGCGAGGCGGTAGAGCGGCGACGGCGGCTCTTCCTTCACGGCTGCGTCGCGGGAATCCTTCAAGGCGACAGTTAAGCGGTGAGTGACACACCTTTTGCATTCTGTTTTGAGCTTGCCTTCCTGGTTGTATGCTTGCAGCCATTCGTGGCTCGCATACGGTGTCCGGCAAGTCCCCAGCTACGACCTGTGCGGCAAAAGCGCACATTTTTGGCGCCGCTGCTGCCGGGGAGTTGCCCTGCACCAAGCTCTAGTTTGCAGCTCGGCTTGCTGCGTGAAGTTTAACCTACACTATAGGAAAGCGACTATGTGTTTGTTGTTAAGGTGTTTCTGTGTTTTGCAATCTGTTTCTGCAATTTGTCTGCTGCATCTCTGTTTCTTTTGGTATATTTTCGCTCCGCGTGTGGGCGTGCGTTCTGTTATCTGGTTTCTGCGTGTGAGAGGGATTTCTGAATCCCCAGATCTATGCTGTGTGTGCGAACTGCGCCGCGGCCAAGGCTGAACCCTAAGGAAACCCTAGAAAACGTATCTCACAAAAAAAAGAAAATAAAAAATAAAAAAAATTATAAAAAATAAAAAAGAAAAAATTAAATTTTATTTTCAAAGAAAGAACCGAACGTGTGGAGAGGAAAGATTTTCTAATTGGAGAAATTTTTTTTGAAAAGAAAGAACCCCAATTGACCCACGACCCCGGCCCCGGCCTCGGTCTCGGTCTTTTGATATATATATAGGAGAGTGAGCCTCCATAGCTTTCTTTCAAGTGAGAGCTTATGGGAAGTTGTGCCCTATATGTAGCCCACTCCCCAAGGAGTAAAGTGAGCATGTGGGATAAAGCCCTCACCCTTTCCTCCACAAGCAAATAGGCTTTTGCCCCTTCCCCCCAAGGGAAACGGACTGTTTTGAGGACTACAGGAGCTCTAGATAGGCGAACACGGTGCTGTAAAGCACACTAGGATCCTTTGAACGATACGCTCGTTTCGAGCTATCACACGTCCTAGTCCAAGTTCGACCGTAAGTAAGGGGGTCAAAAACGGGTTAAAAACAACACAAAAACAAGTAAAAACGGGGTGCGAAACACCTAAGAAACCACTTGTGTGAGTTTCAAGGGTAGTTACCAACGCACGTAGGGTACCCACATCACATGCATCTACGCTCTGGTCGGGTGCTGGAGTCTGAGCCACTAGAAAGTGTTTCAGTCTACGCAGGCTCACACCATCCCTCCACGTTAGCATCTTGGCCTTCGGCTGGAACCCAAGGGAGTGCAACCCAAGATCCACGAATAGTGGATAGTGACTCATCTTCTGACTCAGAAGCCATGGAAGGACACCCTACCAAGAACCCTGAGGAGACAAGCCAAAACATGCCAGTGTGGGCTCCACAACCTGGATCTAGCATGTTTAGTCGTCTAATAGAGACTTTTAGTAGAGCTACACGCTCTGAACATGCGACAAGCGAAGTAAATGAAGAAGGAGGGGTAGTGGATTCGCCATTCACATCTTATGTAGACCCTACCCTCCCAAAGAGTGTCCATGTGGATATTCTACCCACTTCGTTTAATGAGGGCCCTACTGAGCTACCACATTCCGATGCTCTTCCTAAAGTAGAGGTCCCTAGAAGCCAATCCATAAGAAGTGACATTGCGTCCACTTCAAGAGAACCGTTTGGCACACCAAGTCTAGATGGGATATTTCTCAATGAAAATTGGGAATATGATCTACACACAGACACTCTAACGGACCTATACACGGGTTACACATACCATGTAGGTTGGTTAGAAGTCCTACGATCTACATCTAGCGCCACTAATCTAGAGGAGCAACAACACATGATATGTGAGGTGATTCATAGAATTATCCAATTTGAGAGGCAAAATAGGGGAGTGAACCTAGTTTCCACTGGCCCTATGAGATTTTTGGATACGGGCAAGGCCAAACAACTAACCCTATCACAATTGGAGACTCCCTCGGTGAGTCCCATAGACCCTTCATATGTTGTTTTGCCTGGAGTCTCAATGCAGGTTGAGCCCACGGGTAGTAACTTTAGCTTTCCAACCTTGGCTCAACTTTCCATTAGGGAATCCGCAATGCCTACCCCAATGATGAGCATAGCTGAAAGTGCACCTGTTACCGCTGTAGTTAGTACGACACCGCTACCTAGTGGAACAGTACCTACAACAGTGCGTGCCAGTGCCTATCGACCCTATGTACCTATCGCTACTCATGCTCAGGTAGCTCCTACGCCTCTTAGTATGCCAATGGCGTATGCTCCACGACCGCCTTATCATAACCATTATCCAAGGGGAGCTAGGCCTAGTCACATATCATATCCTACGTCATTTGCCAACCTACTCAGACCAACGCCAACTCCTATCAGCCAGGCTATCCCAGAAGTGCCTCCACCAACTATGCCTGCTCACTTAGGTGATCTCGCAGCATTTGCTCAGACGATCGGACGATCCATTGCAGAAAACATGCGGGGTATGCCTGAGAGAGAACCTAGAAGCAAGGCAGTACAAGTGGCTAAGCTCACTCAAAACTTCAGTGGTAACGAGGATGTTAGGAAGCACATTGAAGTCTTTGAACACGTGTGTGATTCCTTGGAAGAGCAGAATGAGCTGCACAAGTGTAAAGCCTTAGGCTTAACCTTGAGTGGGAAGGCCGGAGATTGGTATCGAACCTTAAGGGTTGAAGAGCGCACTCACTACCCCACTCTCAAGAGATTGTTCTTGAAAGAATACATACGCGAGGGTGTGCTTTGGGGGGTAGCATCTCAACTCCAAAAAGCTGAACGCGAGGAAGGGGAGTCAGTGAGAGACTTTATAAGTCGATTGAAGCATCTAAATTCTCGCTGCACTCCCGATGAACGCTTCAATAACAACCAACTCCTCGATAGATTCATCCGAGGATTGCGCCACGAGGACATTTACAATGGCTTAGTCATTAGAGGTCTTACAACGTGGGAAGCAATCACTGCCAATGCAATCCAGTTAGAAGACAACTTGATGATTGCAGGTAAAAAGGTGTCTTCAGAAACAAAATCCGTTAGTTCGCAAGTATCTGGGCACGAGCCAATGACGGTAAAACCAATTGCCAAGGAGCCCAAGATATCTGAAATGTCTGTGACCGACCTTACTAAGGCTCTCCAAGAATACTTTAGGGGTAATCGAGCTCCTCAGAATAGCCATATGTACCCAAGAAGAGAGCAACAATGGTGTTCGGTGTGCTTAGGACCACATAGCACGAGTGAATGTCCCACATTTAGAGTCAAATTCAATGGAAATTGCAATGCATGTTGTAAGTATGGCCATCAATCTAAAGATTGCCTAACACTTAAGCGAATGTTGGCAAACCAGGCACCACTATCTTGGTCAAACACACCTCAAGTACCCGCGCTAATGCCTGCACAACCTATCGAGCAACCGTCACAGCACATAGTTCCAAGGAATCCGAATGTAGTCCAGTCTGTGCCGTTACCACCGCCAGTGCTAGGACCACAACCTCCACATCCAAGGATTACCCCAATAAACCAGATGGGTTGTGAGTCACATAGTGCATGTGGGGATTATGAAGAGGAGATAGACCCCACTGCTCCATACGGGATTGATACGTTTAAAATGATTCCCCAGTACTACATGGAGGATCATTTCGGGCAAGTCAAGCCGGTATATCAAGCGGCTGCTCTCGCCACAAGAGGGAAAAACCTTAATACCTTGGCGAGGAGACCACCTCTTCAATGCTACAAGTGTGGAGGACTGCATCGTGTAGCGGAGTGCCCTAATAGGCTACAGAAGATCGCTACTCAAATGCAACCAAGTCAAGGGAGCACATCGGGAATGCCGGTACTCACATGTAATCGTTGTGGCATAGATCATTTGATCGCTCAATGTCCACATAATCCTAATGCACCCAAGATTACGCCATTGAATTTGGTTGAGGTCACCAACCAAGCACGAGGAACCACACCCGTTGTACCCGCGAATGTAGTTACACGATCAATGCTTCAAAATCAAAACTACATTCTTGAAGAGAGGGATACTGCATCAATCGCTCAGGCAAAGAAAAAGAAACCACGACGAAAGAGATCACTTAATGCCACGAGCTCCAAGCCCAGTTCAAAGACTAACATAGGGACAGGAGACGACCCCATGTATATGAATGATCCTGAAGATGATTCTGATTCAATAGAAACCATGGGGACCAAAGCCACTACCTTAAGGGAGGAACCCACTCGGGAGCTCAATGAAGGAGAATCAAGCGAGTACATAAATAAGGGAAAACAGAAGGAAACTTCCTCGGTCCCACAACCAAGTCAGTTAATGCCCTCTCGACCACCCAATCTGACTGAGACTCCCCAAGACAAGCCTTGTGGGCCAAAAACCCTTAAGAAAAAGATTGGAACTTATCCAAACCCAGTTGAGGAGATTGAACAAGTGCAACACTTAAGGGGTTTGGTGGAAGAAACACAAAGAGAATTGGAGCCAAACCCGAGTAAAATCAAAATTCCAGACACAGTGTTTCCAACGCAAGTTCAGCCTCACCGGAACCATAAACCGTTAGCTATACCTAGTATCATTCGGGAAGAAAGTGAGGATAGGACATCCGGAAGTGGGCAAACACCCTTCTTGCTGGAAAGAATGTTTAGTGAGGGAATGCCTGACCCCATCGAAGAGGAAGTGATTCCATCTTCACCAGTCCCTAGTCAAGGGGCGATGTCTCGAAAAGTACCGTTGAATGTGTCCAAGCTAATGGATTTCATGTCCTCCGAGATCAGAACCACGATCATATCCAAATTATACGGAGATCCTGAGCTATTCTTAGCTCTTCGGGCATTTCTCAATGGAGAACTAAAGGCGGGGTTACCACAATTTGCAAATATGGATAGACCCAACACGCTTCAAGATGAAGGGGAGCATTGGGATCTACAACCCAACTTTGATGAAGATTCGGTCGTGGAAATACCTGTGAACAAGTTGGGACAGTACTTTGAAGGTGACGAATCTAATGCCACCCTCCCCATTACTACCAAGGGATTAACTCTAAAGGGAATCCTTGATGGTGGTGCTGGAGTGAGCATTGTGACTAAAAACTGTTGGGAATCTATGGGAAGGCCTCACCTCGAAGTCACAAACATAGTGGTTAAGATGGCAAACGGAACTATTGCTAAACCTATTGGAATGTTAAGGGACCTTAAGATCAAGGTCCTGGGATACAAGGTAAAACATACCTTCATTGTAATGGATTTCTCCAAGCATCCTATGTCATATCAAATGATCTTAGGACGTCCTTTCATGAGGGAAGCACAAATGGTGCATGACTGGTCGAAAAACCATGTCTACTTACAATTCCAGGACTCTGTCATTCGAGTTGATCTTGAGAATGGTCGTGCACATCCTTTAGGAAGCAAGGTTATCATCAATAATCGATCGGATACCACTGTTCATTCCGCCCCATTAAGGTATTGCTATACATGCAAAAAAGAGACTGATGATGGGAAAGATTCTCCTTATATGGATGTCCTACCGGGTATGACTGAGTCGGATAACATGGATTGGGTACACCTAGCGGCAACCATAGACACATGGGGAAATAGAGGTACAAGTTGGGTAACACCTGAGGGGCAAGATATGCCACCGTTAGTGCCAATAAACATGATAGGTGTTATGCACTTGACTCCTGATGGCAAGGAAATGGGAAACTCCCTTGACAATGACAGTAGCGAAGACTCTAACAAATGTAACTCTGAGTCATCTGAATCTCAAGAAGAAACTGACCCTGAGCCTGATGGGAGGGATGAATCAAATATTCACCCAAATGTGGAAGCAAGATGCTCAAGGCCTAGAACAATGACCTCCTGCAGTTCATCCGAAAGTGAGGGGGACACAAGTGAAAATCGACCAAGTGAGTTCGAATCTGATAGAAACAAAAATCAAAAACTTGGTAAGAAGAAAACGAAACATAAGCGCCAACGCTATCGAGCTAATGTACGCACTGCAATAAACAAGGAAAGATCCACTGCAGAATGGCTTAGTTATGTAGGAGCCATTAGGAAAGATCCACTGCAGAATGGCTTAGTTATGCTCATCGGAAGATAGCGGATAATTGGGGACAATACCTCCAAAGTGTCATGTGGTGTATTCCGCAACCTCATGACGTCGCCCAATTAGAAATCGAAGAGAAGCCGAAACTAAGTCGTACTGCAAGAAGGCGGCAAAACCAAGAGTTGGCTCAACAACAAAAGGAAGCGGAATTGAAAGAAAAAAGTCTGGCACAACAAGAACCAGTAGACTTACACCCCGCACCCGAGCATTTCAAATCATTCACCACAGGGGAACGTAAAGTAGTCTACACAAAAGCCCAACGAACGCCTACCAATGGGAGTAGCGGTGTCTACGATGGCCCTGCGGTAGTTAAGGAGATAGACTTAGCAGATCCGGGTGAGGAGTCTAAACCAGTTTTTATTGCTCAAGACCTCACCAAGGCGGAAGAAGCTGCACTTACGAAGCTTCTTAAAGAATTCAAGGACATATTTGCTTGGACATATCATGATATGAAGGGTGTTCCACCCTCGGTGGTGCAACACACGATTCCAATGATTAGCACTGCTAAACCAGTCCAGCAACGTCCCTACCCAATGAATCCTAAGTACGCTAAGATTGTACAAGAGGAAATTGAAAAGCTTGTAAAACGTGGATTCATATACCCTATTGAGCACTCAGAATGGGTTTCTCCGATAGTCATCATACCAAAGAAGAATGGGAAACTCAGAGTGTGCGTTGATCTCAAAAAGGTTAATGCAGCCACCAGAAGAGATCATTACCCCTTGCCATATTCTGAACATGTGCTTGAAAGAGTGGCAGGCAAGGAGGCATATAGCTTTTTATATGGGTACTCGGGTTATAATCAGATCACAATTGCAGTCGAGGACCAAGCTAAAACAGCATTTATCACGGAGTTTGGAGTGTTTGCTTTTCGCGTCATGGCCTTTGGCTTGACCAATGCACCTGCAACATTCCAACGATTGATAAACACGGCCTTTAAGGATTATCTAAGGGACTTCTGTGAAGCTTTCTTAGACGATCTTTGTGTTCATTTCTCTTGGGATGAGCACTTGATGTGTTTACGAAAAATATTTGAAAGGTGTAGATTATATCGCATCTCCTTGAATCCTTTCAAATGCCAATTCTGGGTTAAACACGGAGTTATCTTAGGGCATATAGTGTCCAAAAATGGGATTTCCACTGACGAGAGTAAAATCAAGGTCATTCTGGAATTACCCCCACCCACCAACTACAAGGGAGTCCAACGCTTTATGGGCCACGTTGGTTATTATCGAAGATTTATTCTATTCTTCGCCGAGATAGCTCGACCATTGTATAAGCTTCTCATCGAGTTTATTTGGACCGAAGAATGTGATCGTGCCTATGAGCTATTAAAGAAGGCCTTGGCGAGTGCTCCAATCTTGAGAATGCCTAACTGGGATTTACTCTTCCATGTGCATATTGATGCATCAAACTTTGCTATTGGGTGTGTGTTAACTCAACCTGGAGAACACAAGCTAGACTACCCCATTAGCTTTGCCAGTCGCCAGTTGA
The DNA here is from genome assembly GCF_041138505.1 of Cibotium barometz. Lineage (NCBI taxonomy): Eukaryota > Viridiplantae > Streptophyta > Polypodiopsida > Cyatheales > Cibotiaceae > Cibotium > Cibotium barometz. The sequence continues at coordinate 52,705,644 of NC_141076.1, forward strand.
ACGATGCTGAGATGAACTACACCACTACGGAGCGAGAAGGGTTGGCAATGATATATGCAGTAAGGAAATTTCGTTATTACCTCCTTGCCACCAAGTTTGTTTTCTATGTGGATCATCAAGCATTGTTGTATCTGGTAAACAAACCATGCTCCACAGGAAGAATCACACGATGGCTATTGATTCTTCTTGAGTTTGATTTCACTGTTGTTGTGAGACCTGGCAAAAAACATGTTATGGCTGATCATTTGTCTCGCATACCTAATGGTGAGGCTCCTACGGGGGTTGATGATGACTTACCGGACACTTCCCTGTTCATGGTGGAGACAATGCCTGAATGGAGTGAGAAGATTGTTAACTTTTTGGTTAATGGCTTTCCACCCAAGGAGCTTCGTAAAGATCTAGCTCGAAAGCTGATCAAAGAATGCGAACCCTATTGCCTGATAGCCGGAACTCTTTATAAAAGAGGAAAGGATGACGTTCTTAGGCGTTGTGCCCGAGAGGATGAGTATCTATACATTTTGCAAGAGGCACATATGGGCGTAGCCGGTGGTCACTTCTCAGGAGACTTAACTGCGCGAAAGATCTTACAATCAGGGTATTGGTGGCCCACTATGTTCCAAGATGCATCACTCTTTGTGAAGGGTTGCGATGAATGCCAACGATACAAGAAACCCCAACGGAAAGATCAGATGCCCCTACATCCAATCAAAGTAAACCAACCATTTGAAAAGTGGGGTTTAGACTTTGTAGGTCCGATTAGCCCAGCGGCCAGAAACACACAATCTCGCTATATTATTGTGGCCACTGACTATATGACCAAATGGGCTGAAGCGAAAGCGACACGTAAGGCAGATGCGAGGACAACAGCCAAGTTCCTCTTTGAAAATATAATCACACGCTTCGGTTGTCCTTTTGAACTTGTGAGCGACAACGGTACGCATTTTATAAATGAAGTGATTAAGGAGCTCACAACAAATTTCATGATATCCCATCATAAATCTACTCCTTATTATCCGCAAGCGAATGGCCAAGCCGAGAGTACAAACAAGACATTAATCTCTGTTTTGACAAAGACAGTTGAAGCTCATCGCACGGATTGGGATCTAAAGCTCACGACAGCTTTATGGGCCTATCGTACTGCGTACAAAGTGGCTATTAATTGCACACCATTCAAAATGGTATATGGCCAAGAAGCAGTCATGCCGTGGGAATTTGTCATTCCTAGTCTTCGTGTTGCTACTCAAGAGGGTTGGGATGGTAATCCCTTAGTAGAGCGTCTATATATCCTTGAGCGGCTAAATGAAGAAAGACAATTGGCTGTATACAATGCCCTTGTGGAGAAGGATAGAAGGAAAAAATGGTTTGATCACCATCTAAAGGACAAGGACATCAAGGTTGGGGATAAAGTCCTGATGTATGGAGTGCGAAACGAAAAGAAGAAGCTCAAATATGCTGGTAAGGGACCGTATAGAGTATGTGAAATTACACCGCAAGGTACCATCAGAGTGGAGACTCTCGATGGAGTTGAAACCATTGGATTCCTTAATGGGAGTAAATTCAAAAGATACTATGACCCCCTGAGCGAGGAGGAGTTACACGCAATCCATCAAAAGAAGGCAGCTAAAGAACAGGCTGAGCTTAAAAAGATACAAGCAAGAGTCGAAGCCAAAGAACGTCAACAGCGTGCTAGGAGACAACGAGAAGCCAACTTGGGAATTACGCAAGTATTTTTCGAGGAAGCAGAGGAGGATGCACTGGAATCTGACCCACCTCTAAGATACCCAATTGAGTTACAGAGTCCTTACGGGGAGGTGCTGTATAATGCATTATTGGATACAGGAGCTCAACACAATTTGCTATCATATGGCGTGTGGTGTCAACTGGGAAAACCACCTTTATCCAAGAGCTCTATCCAAGTTCAAGGAATCAACAAGAAGAAAACCCCTGTCTCAGGAATTCTGCACACTCCGGTTGCTTATGACAAGGGAACCATAATTCAAAGCTTTTTGGTTATGCCTGCTGGTACCATGGAAGGGACTGTAAACTTAGGGCGCAAATGGATGATGGCCACCAAATGCAATATCGATTGGGCAACCAGACGAGTCACGACGCAAGAACCAACACTAGGTCTGACCGCTCAAAATCTCGCTCCTAAGCCATCGACTCTGGACAAAATGATGGATAACAAAAAATCACCAAGTCCAGTGGCAAAACCATCTTTGATTGTTTGCCACCCCTCTAACGCTTCAACGCCAAGACTGGAAACAGGCAAGGTGGTCCCTAAAGCTTCGCTTACTATGCCAAAGAGTACATACAAATGGGTCCCCAAAGCTTCGTTAACAGCTACTTCCCCTGCTCAATCTCGTTCAGCCACCAAGAAGCCTCGTAAAAGGAAAGCAACTACCCACTCGAGAAAGGGCAATGTAACATCGCGATGGATCCCTAAAAAATTATTAGTAGCCCAAGGGTACTACGAGGGAAATGACCAGATTTGGGTCCCTAAACATAAGCTGAATCCCTCTACATCACCTGTAAAACCTTGCAAACCAATTGTTGCCACCCCAACGATAATTCAAGATCGTGGTAAGGGAAAGGTAACAGAGTGCTCCACACCACTTCTTCCAGAGTTAGTTTGGATTCCCAAACGATATCGATCATTACCACCTAGCTCAGGAAGGGGGGAGCCACATGAAGCTTCTAGCTCCTCATGCCAGGCACACGCTGATATAGAAGTTTCTACATGCTCTACACCTACTCTTGCCAACACCCAACAAAAAATCGATGAGTCTATGTCTCTCCTTGTAATAGTATCGTCGGAAACCATTTCCTCCATTCGTCAATGGGAGCGTACCCTACCATCTCTACAATTGGATGTGGCCACAAGGGTCATAAAAAGCTATCTGCCCACATCACAACCTATGACCCGCTGGACAAATTGGTTCCAAGAGGCTGCAACATCATTGCAAATAATATGATCTACCCAAGGAAAGGGGGAGCATGTACTCACGCTCGACATTCTAATGCTTCCTCCTTAGCCTTCTCCCCTGACCATGTAATTGCCAAATTCAAGGGGATGTATATATATAGCTTCATACACAGAAAAACAAAGAAAAGAAAAACAAAAAATAGTAAAAAGAGCAAGAGCATAAAAACAAGAGAAATATCCGTATACAATCAAGAACTAGATTGTCCTGTCATAAACCTACTGATGCTATATCTGTGTTTGCAGATATGGCAGATGCCCGATCATCATACACTTCATCCACTCCTACCTTTGGTGAGAGGTATCATCTGTACCTTTCTCAGATATTCCACATGTGCTATCCTGTAATTGAAACTGAATGGGTTCATATAGATGTACTAGCCAGAGAGGAAAATATTGAGGAATTAGAATGGATAATTCGCCTATTGACCATGACTGACCCCTACTCCGTAGAGGAAATATCCCTGATAGCCCAATGCCTTCCTTTTCCACAAGATGACTATCCTCGCATGGTTACATTCTTGATGAGTTTATGTGGATGGGAAAATGAAACGGAAATATCTGACAATGATGAATGGACGGATGAAACTCATGGCACTACTGAGGTTGACTTTATTTATTTGGATGATGCGGATAGAGGCTTAGCCTTAGGGCTAGAGCCAGGACTCTACAACATCCTCTTACCGTATCCTCAGTAGTAGTGTGGTGACTGGTAGGTAGGTTAGAGTTTTCAAGTTTTTTCTAGTTTGGATTCCTTAAACGAGTCTTTAATTTTTCACATCGATGTGCCTCTCGAGGTATAGTGCTTGTTAGTTGATTGTATAGGTTAAAAAGTTTGAGGTGGGTTCGCTTTCAAGTCTTGAGACTGCCGCAACGTTCATCAAAATATATCTACATCAAATTGCAAGCTGTCTCGTCAAATCAAGGGATCTCCAAAATACAGGTGTAATTCTTCCATACCCACTCTCTTCCGTTTTTTCTGTTCAATCAATTGCATAAACTATAATGCATGACTACATGGAAATTGTAAATGTACTACTTAGTTTTTGAAGTTGCTTGCATGCTAGTGTAAATCATTAATGAGCTTAACTTTATTGGAAATATTCCTAGGCAGCATGATGTCTTTAGTTAACCTTGGAATACGATTGTCTTCGGCCTAGGGTCAAACCATCTTAATGTTTGACACCTGGCCATGTGTGTGTTGACCTCTAGGACATAGCTATTACCCCTTTGTCGAAAGGATGCAAGACAAATTATAGTTCAGGAGCAAAGATAAAAAGAAATAGATTAAAAAAAAAAGCCTACAATAAATGGCAATACAAGTCTATGATGTGCTTTAATATTGGCCTATCGCCTTATTGATACTTGGTAGGCGAGGAGTATTCTACTCCAGACCGATGCCTTGGTTGGTAGGGGGTAGCCTTGCCTAAGGTGAACTAATAGATTCCTGGATAATGCCTTGTGTAAAACATGGTACTAGGATCGATGTTAGTTTTGCCTTAGGAAGGTCGCCATTGTGCGTAAAAATTGTCATGTGCATTAAAAAAAAAAAAAGGCAAAAGGCTCCTGAACTCTAATGTTTCTTGTGTCCCTAGACTCTTGGTATTAACTTGTTCTTAGAGTAGACACAGTGTGGTCATCTGTTTATTTATTAAGCTTGGTTATTTTCCTTGACTTAGGCCAGTTATAAACCTTGATTAACCTTTGACACCTTGCTAACTCTTGAATTCCTTTTAATAATTTTAAATTCCTATTAATTTGCTACACTAGCTCACTCATGTGACCCTTAAACTAAGTTCTCATAGCAACATCCATTGTGGTCTCACATGCTTGAATTTATACACTTTATATCTTTTGAATTCCAGCATACCTTCACTCTACTTCCCTGTTTTGCAGACGGTCTACCACAACAACCCTCTCGAGCTTACCATACCATAGCTTCCGAGGACGGAATCTTCATCAGGAAGGGGGGCATATTAACCTATGACGGACATTGAGATGTATTATGTTTTACGTCATTAATTTAAATATTCTGAGTCATGGGCCGGGCTTGTCGGCACCATATGTTAAGGATGAAGGGATTGGGTGATCGTCGATGAGAGGCGCACCTTGGATATCAGTAGGATAAGGGTTAGGATCGTCCGGCCATGTATGGGTGCCCAAGTGTGAACGGCTAAGTCACCTATAAGAGTCAAATGTAACCCTAAAATCCTCATTCTCATGTGTTGTGAATACAAGAGTGCTCTTGCCTTATCTCCTTGGTTTCCTTCTCCTGCGTGTGTGAGAGAGAGAGAGAGAGAGAGAGTGAGAGAGCGATCGAGCGCACTGTGTAGCGGCACGGCGACGGCGGCGAGGCGGTAGAGTGGCGACGGCGGCGGCTCTTCCTTCACGACTGCGTCGCGGGAATCCTTCAAGGCGGCAGTTAAGCGGTGAGTGACACACCTTTTGCATTCTGTTTTGAGCTTGCCTTCCTGGTTGTATGCTTGCAGCCATTCGTGGCTCGCATACAGTGTCCGGCAAGTCCCCAGCTACGACCTGTGCGGCAAAAGCGCACATCTAGAATCACCTCTGGCGAAGCTCCTGTGGGTGTGGATGATGATATGTTAGATTCAACACTTTTCCTTGTAGAGACAGCTCCTAGATGGTCTGAATCCATTTTAGAAATTTTGACAAGTGGGCAAATACAACTAGCGGGTCCTAATGTGGACCTATGGCGACCATTCAAGTTAATCTCAGGGAGATTATATCGTCAGGGTAATGATGGAGTGTTGAGGCTTATACCTAACCCCGACCAATATGAGGAGATCTTGGAATGGGCACATGCGGGTATCAATGGAATCCATGCATCAGCTACTACTTGTGTGCGACGTATATCTCAAGATGGGCAATGGTGGCCTACCATGCATGCAGATGCTGAAACATTTGTTCGTAACTGTGCTTCATGTAAAATTCAGAAGCCAATTCATAATGTCACATTATTCCAAATTTCAACTACACCAAGTTGGAGTAAGTATATTGTGGACTATCTTCAGCATGGTCATTTGGATCAAACAATTCCTAAACATCGACGAAAGCAGGCTATTAAAATTGAAGCAGCAAACTATATGCTAATAGAGGGCCAACTCTACAAGAGGGGCAAGGATGGCAACTTACGCATGTGTGTATGTGAAGCTGACTATCTGAAAATCTTAACTCACACACATGCAGGTGTGGGTGGTGGGCACTTTTCTGGCAATACCACAGCTAAGTTGATTAGGTGGTCTGGGCTTTGGTGGCCAACCTTACAAATGGATGCCGAAGAATATGTGAAACGTTGTGACGATTGTCAAAGGACCAAACCTCCCATCACAAAGGATAATATACCTTTGCGGCCTATGTTAAGCACACGTGCTTTTGCAAAATGGGGTATTGATTTTGTCGGTCCCATTAAACCTCCAGCTCGTAACACGCATGCAGAATATATTATAGTCGCAACCGACTATTTGACCAAATGGGTAGAGGCAAAGGCAACAGTCAAAAATGATGCCAGAACCACAGCCAACTTCTTGTATGAGTACGTGTTTACACGCTATGGCTTACCTATTGAGATCGTTAGTGATCAAGGTGTACACTTTGTAAATGAAGTCATAGAAATTTTGCTTCAAGAATTTATGGTAATTCACAAGCGTTCTGCACCCTATCATCCCCAGACCAATGGACAAGCCGAGAGTACTAACAAGATTCTCTGCACAGCACTCACAAAGATTGTTGAGGGACATAGGACTGATTGGGAGTAAAAGTTGCACTCAGTTCTTTGGGCATATAGGACGGCCTATAAAACATCTGTGGGCACAACCCCATTTGAACTTGCTTTTGGGTTAGATGCAATTCTTCCCATTGAATTTCTTGTACCTACTCTACGAGTAGCTAAACAATTGGATTGGACTGGTCATGAGCTTTCACAACGCGTTGACGAATTGGAAAAGCTTGATGAGACCCGCTTATTGGCGGTAATGGGGATGTATGCCGAGAAGAGGAGACAAAAGCAATGGTATGATAGAAATGTAACAACTGGCCGATTCAAAAAAGGAGACTTGGTGCTCTTGTACACACTTAAGAAGCATAAGAGAAAGCTCAAGAAACGTGGCCTAGGACCGTTTGTGATTAATGAGCTTACTCCAAGTGGTGCAGTGCGTTTAGAGACACTAGACGGTGAGCAAATGCCTAACTTCATTAATGGAAGTCGTCTCAAGAAATACAATGAACCATTAACTGAAGCCATGCTTCAACAAATGCATGCTGCACAAACACGGAAAGAAGCACTTGACCTACTTAAACGTCAGGCTCAAGAGGAGGCTAAAGCTAGAGTTACAAAAGCCAAGGAGCGTCGCAAAGCTTCTATGTTAGCCATACAGTTGGCTACTGATGAGCCATATGTCGAACCATTCAATATTCAAGTGTGCCTTCATCTTCATGAGACTACCTACTTTGTCTCTGCCTTAATTGACTCTGGTGCAGATTATAATGTTCTCTCGTTTGACACCTGGATAGCCTTGGGTCAACCACCACTTGTGCAAATTCCTGTGGACCTACGAAGCTTCTCAGGAGAAGATAACCCTATAGAGGGAAAATGTGTCATTATGATGACCATTCAGGATCACCAAATGTCAGTGCCCTTTTATGTGGCACGTAAGTCCAAGGCAGTAGTAGAGGTTGTTCTCAGTAGATCGTGGTTAAGTGCTACCAATTGCTCATTAGATTGGAAGAATAGACAATACAAGTTGCAAATTGATTCTGATTGCATCTTGGGATCTGCTACACCACGAGCTTTATCGTGTCAAAAGGGTGATGTTTCTACCTTACAAAACCCACTTTCAAAATCTGCTCTTGAAGCTCCAAAACAAATGATGTGGATAATTGATGAGTATTCAAGTGAGGGCCATGGCTGGCATGTTCCAACTACTCTAGTTGCAGCTCAAAGAAGGCCGGGCAAGAAGGAATTATCAATGTGGCTACCCAAAGATGCGTACAAACTTGTACCATCTAGTCCAGTTGCTAAGCCTCCTAAGAAGCACATCATTTCCAAGCCTAAACCTCGCGGATTGTTAATCGATGGGTCCCAAAACATGTTCTTAAAGCACAAGACTATTATGAGGGTGCAACAGCAATTTGGCTTCCAAAATGCCATGCTTTGGCAGGGGTAAAAGAGTGTTTCAGAAAGATTCCAAAAGCCACCCTTGATTGTCCATATCAGTGGGTGCAAAAGAAATCAACACAAACTCTTCAAGAAAGGAAAGGTGGCTGTGATAGCACCTACAAAACTACTTGTGTTGATCTTCCTAAAACATGTATTGAAACACCAGTTGTCCCGATTTCTCCTTGTTACACAATTCAACCATCAACTTGTGTACCTACGACATGTCCAAATGAGTCTCATTTGAGCATAGATTCTAGCATTTCAATGCCTAAATCCTCTTATCTTGCTCAAATTCCAAGACAATTGCTAAAGTTTCCACCTCTTAAAAAGGATATACCAAAAACCAAAGATAAGGCATTAACACTACAATTAAAGCTCTTTGGTAAATCAATGTTTGAATAATGTAGTTCCTTATGCCTTTAGAAGATGTGTTCTCTTTGAGATAATCTTGTTTTTGATTGGAATTGTCATGATGGATATGAGTGTTCTAAATTTCATTGTTCTACGTCCAGATAACTCTTGATGGATATTTGGCGAGATACATGTCCACCATGCATTGACCTTGATAGTACTCGACCAGATCATCGCGAGGGTTATAGTGCTCCTCCGTTTCAAACACATTCTAGGTACTTCTATGCTCCCTTAGGTGAAAATTGCTGTGGACATCACTTTGTCACGTTATTCTATCAACAACATCACCCATTTCCACATTGTCAAGAGTGTGCACGGCTCATATTAGAAGAAGCTTCACATATTTGTTGGATATGCCGCTCTTACTTTAGACGATATGGCATGGGCTTAATGAAGCAAATTGTGGGAATTACACCCCAACGCCATAATCTTCTTAATGTGATAATACCAGAGAGAGGACCAAATCAACGTAGATTACCTGAGGAGGTTCAAGCACAACAATGGAGGGATACAAGCTTAAATGACTTGCAACCACCGATCTTGCAAGCCCTCCTTCCCCAAGCCTCCACATGTCAATATTGGATCAATATGAGTACCTATATTGCGCAGTTCCAAAATCGAAACTGTCTGATTAACCTTCCCATAGAACCAATGCCATATTTTAGTGAGGAAGCACTCCTTCCTCTACCACCTTCTCCAGCGGCCGGTTTTTGTGAGGGGTTGTCTCTGCCTCCTGAGGAAATTGATACCATCTTTCCAGCAGACGAGGACACGGATCCACCACCAGCGCAAGGGTAAGTTCAGTGACTCCATAATAAGATCGACAAGCCAGGGCACTTTTCTCCCATTGGGTTTTTCCCCTCGGCTATATTCGGTGTTTGGCACCAATGGCAAATTTTATTCTTTTCTTTTCTTTTCTTGTTTGTTAATAAAAATTTTGCAGAGATCTCCGTAAAAAACAAAAATCAAACACGCCCCAATAGTCCACCTATCGTGCACACAAATTAGGAAGGGGGGAGACATGCTACGCCTACAAAGATCAAGGAGGAGCAATCTGCACAAAATCAGCAATGCATCAATGCAAACGAACAACATCAACAGGGCACTACAACAGGTGTATTCAAATCTTAATCTTTATTTCTTTATGTGCTCTTATCTTTCGAATATATGGTTTGCATGTTCACACAATGTTGGCTGGTTTAAGTTTTTGATTAGTTGTTAAAATATGGTGAGTGAATTCTAGAATCTTAGAAGACTTAGTAAAAGATATTTCTATCTAAAGATAGTGTAGGATATATACCAATGGAATATGCCAAGTTCTTATGCTTTCAAGGTATATTAGTTATCCCTAGTGGTGGCTACCTCTTAGATATGAGCTAGGTGCTAGGAGTAATAAAAATTTACGAAAATATACCCTAAAAAAATATATATCCAAAGTAAATTGAGACATGACGTGTCTACAGCCATGAGAAATGCTTGGTAGGACCTGGGGTTGTCTTAGCACCTTGGGGCCGATGCCTTGGTTTCTATGGGGTGAACACTGATGTCTAAAAGCTTCAGAAAAAGACCTTTGAGGAATCTATCACCTTGATGGATGTTGGTAGGACTCTGGGGTACACTATGGGCCCTCGAGACCGATGCCCTCATCCTCATGGGATACTCCTTATGTCATAAAAGAAAGAAAAAGGGTCTGTCGCCCTTGAGATACTTAACGGTCTTTAGATTCTCTTGGCGGAGGTCTCTTGGCCATTGCTTGGGTCTCTTTGGGATGGAACCTTAATCTTTATCACCTTCTACACACACATCAAAGAAAAAAAAAAGAAGAAAAAAAGAAAAAAAAAAGAGTTCCAATCACCTTTGCTCATATTTAGGAGTAGGTTTGCCACTTAGGAATAACTTACATACTTGTAGGACATTGAGACTGCGGTCATAACCGGCGGTGTACAAAGCACACTTGCCTTTGCATAGCACTATCTACCACTTAAGTCTCACTTTGACTAGTCTTTACTCACCTATTTTAGTACTCATTAAAACTTTAATCAGCCTTGCACTTGTATGCTCACGTGTGAAATTATCATTGCTGGTTTTTCTTTTCTTTTCTTTTTTTTCAATAAAAGACTTTAATGTATCCATTTTTTTTTTGTTGCAGCTCTTGTTACTACCGCGCTCGAGGACGTGCGCAAAATAGGAAGGGGGGAGTGTTGCATGACGAATGAAGATCAATACAAGGATGCAACAAAAAAGACACTTAGGGCTCTTGAAAAGAGTTCCAAGTTGTAGATGAATGTGGGAGAGGGCTTGACAATAATCCCACATGGGAACTTTTGGGAGTTCTAGAATTTTTGTATAAAAGGTGGCCCATTTGAGAGCTAGAGCGGACTCTTTGGTCATTTGGTTGAGAGGCTCATAGAGAGAGCTTGCTCCATAGCTCCTTCTCAAGTGCTCTCCCAAGGCTCTCCATCTCCATTCTTGCTTCAATCTTGTACTCTCTATTCTTTACATTTTCAATGATATGAGGTTTTGGTCTACACACTTGCTAATCTAGATTTCTTAATGATGTTTTGATTTGTGAGTTGTAGAGTGCATGTGATGAAGCTTGTGCATGAAATGATGTGTAGTTGAGGCTTGTATGATAGCTCTTTGCATGTTAGGTTCTTTGCATAAGTTGCATTTTTATGCTTAAGTGTAGCCTAATCTTGATGCTATGATTATGTAAGATTGATTGCTTGAGTGTTGAAGAAGGATTGAGTAGGACTAGAAGTCATTAGTGTGTGGTTAACTCTTCTTCTCCCATTCAGGATAGCCTCTATGCGCTAACCGGGTTGCATTCACGGATTGACAAGTGTGTGGGTTGGAGTGTAGCCTCCGCTATGCTATGATGTCCCAAACATCTTTCAACATCGCAACAAGTCTACTTCAACACAAAGCAATTCAATAAGAGTCTATTTGACTTAAATCTTGTACTTCATGTATATCTGCTTCATAAGAGCACTTAAATATATATAAAAACATAAAAAGAACAGGGAAGAAGCATGCAAAAATAGGTCCTACTCAACAACATTTGACAAAAATCCTACCACACAAAGGGACATCATTGAAGGCCAATTTCTTCAAATGATGAATGTCGCGTCAATGAATCAAATGAGGAACTGAGAATTACCATCTCTGATGATTATGTATACATTCCTCTGGATCCTAGTCTCTATTCTCTCCCATTATTAACATGTCTTAGTGTCCACACTAACACAAATCACATGTAACATTGCTTATGATTTCAAAAAAAAAGTGAGCAAAAAAAAACATACTCACATATATAAAAATACAATCACTCGCAAAAAACCTCACCCCCCACCCTATTAGGAATTCCCAATAAACCACTAACCTTTTCATTCACTAACTAGCTTTTCTTATTCCTTCCGGAGGGACAAAGACCATTGAACGTCACACAACATCCAAGCCATCGACAAAGCTTGTCCATTCTTCCTACACAAAGGTCTTCATCGCGATCACGAGACGAGGACGCAATCGTCATAAGGAAGGGGGCATGTTAACCCATGCCTAGGGTTAACAAGAGAAACCACCATTATCTTACATCAAGGAGTCAAGGGTAGATACACTAAAAGGTCATACATTCAAGATATGAAGATATGAAGCACTGGTGGGACGAGCATTGGTGGGACGAGCACCCATAATGGTGTGACGGAGTATTTATGGAAATTCTTGCTTCAAGAGCATGTGGTAGCATGCTCTTGAAGCGAGAATGTTAACCCATTCCTAGGGTTAACAAGAGCTACCACCATTATCTTACATCAAGGAGTCAAGGAAGATACACCAAAGGGTCATACATTCAAGATATAAAGAAATGGTGGGACGAGCACCTGTAATGGTGTGACGGAGTATTTATGGCAATTTCCGCTTCAAGAGCATGTGGTAGCATGTAGGATGAAGTCCCAAGTGATGTACTTCATGGATATATTATGAGAGTAGTCATTGTAATAGCATTAGGCCTCGTATGAGCCTAAAGTGCCCCGCCAACCACAGTTTAAGTGAGTGTGAACACTTATAGCCATGTATATAAGTGAATTTATCTCATAATACAACAGACTCTCCCATTGTGTAATTGAGTCTTTCTCTTGCTAATCCTCTTGCTATCTCTCTCCCTAATGCATGCTAGTGAGTGTGTGTGAGTGATGTGAGGTGAGAGGAGGGACGAGTACCCGTAGTGCAATGTGGTGGGTGTGGCAATGCTCATGGGAGGCACGGTTGAATTGCTTCATAAGGAGTTGTAGAACTTGGAGACTTGTACTTCCCAAGAGATAGAGAACTTCTCTTGGGGCGTACTCGAATGAAGACCATATTTGCTTCTTCAAATTTTCTATCTGACCTCTTCTTATCTGCATACTGCTTCTGTCTATCCTGGGAAGCTTTCATATCCTTGTGGATTGACTGCATCTGCTGCTCCATGTCGTCAAGCATCTGTCTAGACATCTCGACCCTACTCAATGGGTCAGACCAAGTAAATGGTGTTAGACAGTCTTGTCCATATAGAGCTTTGAAAGGGCTCATCCCGATACTTCGGTGATAAGAAGTGTTGTAGGCAAACTCAGATAGCTTAGCCACTTCTTGGGTTCCCTGCCACAGCAAGACTGAAGTATATCTTCGATTACTTGGTTCACCCTTTTTATTTGACCATCGGTCTTAGGGTGGTAAGCTGTGTTGAGATCCAAGAAAGTTCCTACTACTTCAAAGAATGCAGTCCAAAATCTTGATGTGAATTTGGGATCTTGATCACTTACTATTCTCTTGGGTAGGCCATGCAATCTGAAGATTTCCTTGAGGAACACTTTGGCCACATCCACTGTAGTGTAGGTTTCTTTTACTGGAATCAGATGGGCAACTTTGGTTAGTCTATCAACTACCACGAAGATGGAGTTGTAACCTGATTGCACCGAAGGTAGTCCAATAATAAAATCCATATTGATACATTCCCACTTCATCTGGGATGTCTAATGGATATAACTTCCAGGCATTTTTACTCTCTCGGCTTTGACTTTCTGACATATCAAGCATTGACGTACATGGTTAAGTACATCTTTTTTAGTCTAGGCCAAAAAAAGTTTTTCTTTATAGACATGTAGGTCTTGATGAAACCTAGATGTCTTGCTACCTTAAGGCTATCATGGGCTTCATTCAGAATTTGACCCTTAGTCCCCTCATCATTGGGAATGCATAGCCTGCTATTATAATACATAATTCCTTCATCTAGGCTGAACCCTTGAACTCGGTTCAACTCTTGAGGAGTTTTGCTTTCCTGCATAAGTAGGGTAGCAATAGGGCCAAAGAATCTATCCTGCATGATCTTCTCTCTTGCTTCAATAATCAATGGATTTGACACCACTGTGATTGCAAGCAAGGAGGTTTTTCTGCTGAGGGCATCTGCTACCACATTTTCTTTGCATGGATGGTACTTGATTTCAAAATCAAATTCCTGCAGGGTCTGCATCCACCTTCTTTGGTGCATATTGAGATCCTTCTGAGTGGATCCACTTTAAGCTCTGATGATCTGTCATCAAAGTGAATCTTTGACCCAGTAGGTAATGTCTCCACAACTTTAGGGCATAGACTACTGAAAGTAGCTCCAAGTCATGGACAGCATAATTTCTCTCATGTGTTCTGAGTTTTCGGGATTCATAGGCCACTGCATGACCTTCCTGCATGAATGCATGAGAAAGTGTTCTAAGGGAAGGGTCTTCCTTCACTTCTGAATCTCCCAGCATCTTGATTCTGATTAGGGCCTTGCTGCCTCTTTGGGGGTGGAAAGTTTGAAGCACTTCCCGGGGTTTAGAATGTTTTAAAGTTTGAGGGTGCAGGCTTTGGCGGGACCTTAACAACAAATGCTTTGGCAAAGTCCTTTGCCATTCTGACAGCTTCTGCCATTGAGACTGGTTTGGCATTTTTCACTAAAGTATCCAATGGCTCGTTTATCCCTCGAATGAATATGGCCATCAGCTACTCTTCATCCAAAAGTGGAGAATATTTAAGGAGAAGGGCAAATGCCTGATGGTATTCTTCAATTGTCATGCTATCCTGCTTCAATTCCAAGAACTCATTCATTTTGGTTTCGAGGAAGCTCAGAGGACAGAACCTCTTACTACTGAGGTAAGCTTTAAGATCTGACCTGGTCTAGGTATTTTGGTCGAGACGGTTTGTCTCACAATGGTTCCTCCATGCGACCTTGGCCGTTTCCACAATTTTCAATCTGGCGAGAGCCATCTTGTTCCTCTCATTATAACCGGTTACATCAAAATACTCTTCCATTGCCTCGATCCATTTTTCCACTATTTCTCCTAATCCTTGAAGGGACCAGGTTGAGATCGGTGCAGGGCTTTACAAATGTTCGGATCTAACTCTTCATCATCGGTAAGAGGATGCGGCTACCTACCACAGCCCGTGCGCCTCATGATTCTGACAAAACAAGATTTTTGTCAACTTAACTTTGTCATCAGATTTATGACTAGTTAATTTTTGAGATTTTTTTCTTAAACAATTAAATATTCCATCATAATTCTTGAAAACAAGATTCACTTTGTTAATTTTATTAACCAATATTCACAACCATGAAAAAAATTTGGAATCTTTTGCAGAACATCATTTATTATCAAAAGTTTTTGATATGTACATAGAGCGTCTCGGCTCCAAAAGTCACTGCGTCAATCGCATATGCATAAAAAGGCGATACTGCAAATGGAGACATGCTATGATATACACGATTCATCACTGATAATGGTGCTGTAATTCTTCTCCTAGGAATAAAGCGGCTAAGAAGTCTGAAAATTCGGCAAGAAATTCTAAAATTTCGGGGTGAATGATTATAGAGCTAGACATAATGAATAACTCCTAGCCTTATCAAGATCATGGCTAGCGAGATATTCTGTCTGAGTCTCTGACGTTAATTGGTATTGATGTTAACACTTCGTCCTCCAGAGAACCACATATGCTGATGTCGCTCTACTGGATCAGGAAAGTATATATCCTCAAAGTGACGAGCGAGCCTCACTTTGCTTTCTCGGGTTGTAGCGGAGTTGATGAGATTTTCGAAGGCAAAGGCGATCATATCTTGACTCTGGGAGAGTCCAGGAATGCTAGACAAATTTGGGGTATCCATCTAAAAATCCAGTTCAATTTATGAGTTTTCAATTTATGAATTCATTTCAAACATAATCTTAGCAAGTGAAAATATTATTTCCCAGATTTACTTTAAAATTTTAGGCAATTTCTGCTACTATTTCATAAGTTTACAACAAGCTCTGATACAACCTGTGAGACCCCTCTGCCCCCTCCGTGCTCCGGATTCCTGGTTGCTAGTAATAAGCGGAAGTAGCTTCCTCTTGCGCGGGGTAGGGTTTTCCACTCAGGGCCTCCCCTCGAATGTCCGGACACGAGATTTCAAAACCGAAACCGAGAAAATTTCCCTTGCTCGGGAAAACGGGGATGATTCCACCTTTTTGATTTTCTTAATGAATTTTCTAACGGGGTCACGAGACTAAACTATCCTTCACCTGATTAAACCAGAGAGAAGGAAAACTATTATAGACTTGACTTGAAGAAATCAACACTTTTTTCCTAACTGAAATCAGGCACATCCGTTGATCTAATCATTTGAGAAAGTCTTCAGGTTTTTATTTAACTACTCAAATTCCAAGCGTATTCCTATTATTTTAATTTCATTATTAATACGCCACTGATTCCAGCCTAACCCCGCTTATGGGTTAGCCACCACCCAACCACTAGAATCGGTAGAACCAGACAATTACTCACCCACCCATAATTGAATGCCTTTCTTAACTTTTGCTTTTGAATACAGATACGCACACACTCCTCTTTAAAACTTTAACTTATAAAACAATCCATTGACAAACAGTTATTGGTTACAGATGTCATAACTCATAATTTTCATCGAGTTCCTTATTTCAAAAAAAAAAAACACAGTATCACTCTGGACTCTTCGTTGAGACCAGCTGGTCAGCAAAACGAGATCCACTAATAGATTACAATAATCATTTTGTCCATCGTACATATCTTCCACGACATACGCATGGGTGTCCTAGGCACCGCGGGCCCATGCATCGCCTGGTCAGAACCCTCCACGATTCTACTTAGGTGTCCTGGCACTTCACTCAAGGATCGCTTCGTCGACCCTCATCCATCGTACCAGAAGCACACCATTTTAATCGTATCGAGGCTAGTCAAGACCTGGGCAGGCTTTGTCGCGTGAGCTGTCCTTTGAACACTCCCCGCTGCCAGCTGTTGCAAAACCGAACTTCCCTTAGAAAAACATATACCAAATGCTCCCTCCAGCATTCTGGCGTAAGACAGTCCTTAAGAAAACACGGTTTCTATGCAAGTTTTCAAATTGATTTTCTTTTGAATACAAGGAGTATTTCTTGAATCAGTATCCCCAAAACTTCTTGAACGGAATTTTGAATTTCATACCAGAATTCCTCGAATCTTGTAACCTTGATCCACAGATCAATTCGAAGGGTCTCAAACTTAATTTCAGATTTTGTGAGAGTTTTGAGGGTATTTTTCTAAACTGGTCACATCTTCTTTCCTCGAAAACTGACGAAAGAGTTTGGTCTTGGTCATAGTCTGATTCAAGGTTCGAGTGTGATAAGATTTTTCTTGAACTATCTTTCTCGAAAAGGTTTGATAATTCAGTTACTATTTTACTGAATTTCTTTCTTTGAATATTCACTTAACTGATTTCTAAATTAGTTACGAATTCCAATGAGGAATAAATTAATCATTTATCTGAATATTTCGATCTCGATAGATTTCTTGAATTTTCTTTTTACAATCCGTGTGAGTATAAAACGATAGAAATTTCTCTCTTAGAGTATTTAATTAATCATTTAGCAATTTCTCATAGAATTTAAACATAGATTTTAAGAGAATTAAAATTTTGATATAAAAATTCTTTATGCATCTATTTATGCATAAAAATCAACTTTAATGGGAATAACACTAAAAAAAAGAAATCCTTTTATGCATAAAATCAATTTTAATAGGAATAACACTTTTAAAATAAAAAGAGTTTCTTTATGCATCTATTTATGCATAAAATTAATTTTAATAGGAATAACACTTTTAAAATAAAAAGAATTTCTTTATGCATCTATTTATGCATAAAAATCACTTTTTACAAGAATAACGCTTTTAAAATAAGAATTTCCTTTATGCATCTTTTTATGCATAAAAATCAAATTTCATGAGAATAACAACTTTATAATAAAAACAAATTTCCATTATGCATCTTTCTAAGCATAGAAATTAAATTTAATGAGAATAACACTTTTATAATAAAAAATTTCCATTATGCATCTTTTTATGCATAGAAATTAAATTTAATGAGAATAACACTTTTATAATAAAAGAAATTTCCATTATGCATCTTTCTATGCATAGAAATTAAATTTAATGAGAATAACACTTTTATAATTAAAAAATTTCCATTATGCATCTTTCTAAGCATAGAAATTAAATTTAATGAGAATAACACTTTTATAATAAAAAAATTTCCATTATGCATCTTTCTATGCATAGAAATTAAATTTAATGAGAATAACACTTTTATAATAAAAAAATTTCCATTATGCATCTTTTTATATGCATAGAAATCAATTTTTAATAATTAATGTCAGTGATATCGATGCATATTCATAGGTGAATTAGAATATTTCTTTTAGATGCAAAAATGGTGGAAATTACTCTTTTGGAATAACATAAAAACAAACTTTCTTTTCCACAAAATTTCGGAAAATTTTGCCATAACCTCCTTTGTATGGCTAACTATTTTTCATTTTTATCATTCTTTAATTGATTTAAATTAACCCAAATTAAATGTATAGGACTCTAATCTACATAATTTTTAAAATTCAAGAGAGTAAAGAATAAGAAAAGTTTAATTAATCTTTCTAGGATTAAGAAAGGCTGGAATGTAAAGAAGAGAAGGGGGTGGCCTTTTCCTCAAAGGCATAGCATTTGAATTTAATTCAATCAACAGTAAAACATGAAAATCAAGAAAACCATAGATTTAAAAATTAAACAAGTTAGAAAAATTAGCTTACATGGAGCTTGTAAGCTTTCCTTTGGCTTGAGGGATTGAGGGTTCTACTCTTGTTTGAAGCAAGAGTGGCCACCAATTCACTTTGGAGAGGATTAGGCCAAAAACAATTGAATTATCAAGAAATTCAATGTAGATGGCTCAGGGCGGCAGGAGTAGAGTAATAGTGCATAAACACCATTAAGCTTTTACAAAGGGGGAGGCTTCTATTTATTTGAAAAAGTGAGCCTCTAACCAAGCAAGCTGATTCTAGAATTTTCCAGATCAGTTTGGTCAATTTTTGACCATTTTTGGGTCAGTTCAGCTTACTTTTTGGATCTAGTTTTGAAATAGGAGAGAGGAGGGATGAAATATCTCATTTAGTTGATTTAAAATTGGGGGGTAATGATGAGAAAAAGGCACCTACTTCATGAGGGGAGATCTCCACTTTGAGGTGTCAAAATTTAATTTTTTTAAATATTTTCTTTGGTCCTTAGTCCACTCTTCATCTTATGTGAGCATTTACACATTTTTTTTTGGGGGGGGGGTTTCTTTTATTCTTTAATTTATCTCCTCCCTACATTTGGATTAATCTATATGGTCCATAAGAACCTTAATCCAAAATTTTCAGAAAATCTGGACCCTTAGGCTAAGGTCTTTTGTGCAGATGATAATTTATTTCTAATGCACCTTAGGAATTTCTTTTTAAACTTCTTGTAGGCGGTCACTATTGTAAAGCAAATCGCAAGAGGCTGAAGCGAACAGTGAAGTGTAGATTTAGTGAGTAGGCGGAAGACAAAATGAATAACAAGGCTTTGATACCATGTTAAATTTCATGGTGGATCAAATACAAGAATCAGCATAGTGTATTAAGCCTAAGCATGTACAACATTGAGAGATTAACAGTAAACAAAGTACTCAACAAAAGACCAACATAATGATCTAAAATGCGAGCTTATTCTTCCAATAGATGTTCCCTCTTAAATAGGTGCAAATACATAGTTGATTATATTGCAGAGATGAGGTCAAGAAGCCTCCTCAAAAATCACTTCCACCTCCCATAAGTCTCTCCTTGATTCTAGCTCATCAACTAGCTACATTCTCTCGCCCATGATCACTTCACCTACCAGATTCTCCATGAATGGCTTTTACCTATTTGGATGAACTCTTTTGATTTTTAATTGCTTGGTGATTACACCTTTGACCTTTGCACATATTTCCCTAAGGTTATGCTTCATATATTATCCCTCATACCCATGTTATTCATCAATTTTATCAAACATAATTTTGACTCTAAGTCAATTGTCTTCTTAAGCTCTTGGATTACATTATTTCAATAATCTATCACAGGCCTATAATACCTTAGGCTAAATGCACCATTGGCCATCCTCTCCTAAAATCTTATGTAAGCCTTTATTACATATATCACTTCTATGTGCTCCTTTACATACTTTGCCATTGGCAATAGATTTGAAGAGCCTGTACACCTTCACTACCTTTCTTCCATAGCTTGATGCCTCCTTCTCTAGGCATCTAGTCAGCTGATGTAGAATGCACTTTGTATTGCATGACTGGTGTGGTTCCTACATGAAAAACCAAAATTGAAGCGGTCTTGAGTGGCCTACAAGCATATCCTACCCATCATGTAGGTAGCCATTAATATAAATCTTGAAGTTTGGACCTGTGTAAGCAAAAATGGTGTTGGAGAGGATGATGAACAAGTCCTTAGTATATCCATCAAATGTAGTAAAGTGAATGTTTGGCTAGTTTCAATTTCTCTGAAAACCTACTGAACATTGCATCACATATCCTCATGTGTGTGCCCTACCATTAACCATCCCAATTGTATTGAATTAAAAACACCCCTTGCAAACAAGAAGAGAAAGATATGTGAAAAAGTACCAAATTTTATTCTTTGAAGCATAGTTATCTCTAGCTATAGTAGCAAGTTCTCAGGTACCTTGCAGAATGAAGAGATAGCACCTTTGTAGGCATTGGTGTGGGGTCATCTAGTGTAGGCATTGGTGTGGGCGACATGCATATGGTTATGGCCTTTGTATTGGAAGTGCTATCTTGGACTACTTATGAGCTAGTGGATGGCCACTTCAACTGAGGGCATGGGATCTCTAGTGCGATAATGGCATCTACATTATCACATGATCCCCCCTTATTGATAGGCTTGTTACCATCACAGGTGTGGTGGTATTCTTAAGCAACTCTTGAGTTCAAATCATCAAGAAGTGAATTACTCCTTGGAAGGTATATAGATCTCCAAGATCATGTCTATTCATCTTCTCTATGTTATGTAAACAAAATGTAAGTGAGGCAATTTTGAGATTGGGGGGTTAGATGGCCATAATTTTAGTAGGTCTCCCTTGAACCATACAACATAGTTCTACTTTTGTGAGGCATCTGCTCTGAATTGTTGTCCACAAAATCCTTGATTAGTGCTCTAGCCATACCTATATGCTCCTTACTTCTCCTCACAATCCTTGTGTTTCCATGGACATATCGCTACACACCAACCTTAAATTGTTTCCTATAACGATAAAATGTTATTTTGGGGATTCCATGCACCACATACCATGATTTACAACATACCGCCTTATCATTCAACCTAAACTCATAGTGAATATTTTGAGTTGAGTCGCGGTGCCAAGATATGGAAAGCACATCATACACATGATGTCATTTGTATGAATCCCAAGAATTGTCCCCAAAACTCTTTATGCATTTTCATCACCATGCCACGATTAGCAAGTTGGGATTTTTTTTTTGACAACAGTCGATAGTGGGGATACCCATTGCACTGATTCAAGCAAGACATAGTAAAACTAGAAGCTGGTGGAACTGTCTCCTTTGGCTTCCTGGTAAATGAAAGTTTAGCTCCTTTTCCTTGAAGGTGGAGCATCCCTAGCCAACATTAGAACCCCATTGTTGGTCTCTTCTCCATCATCAAGTACAAGTTTCGAGGGCACATATTGCTGCAATGGGCTCCTATCCAATGAGTATCCAACATGGTAATCTAATGGGCCACCTGTCTAAGCTGATACTACTCACCTTAGGAGAGTGGAGCGTAATGTACTATAGTATGTGTTTTCAATACCCACCCCGATGCTATCCTCACCCAGCTGGACAAAGTTCATTGAGATATGGAAACACATACAAGATCACACCCTTGTGTATGGTACATGTTTTTATCACCTAGAAGAACCTTTTTCTCCTTCCACCAAGGTTCACAAATATGGATGTTGATGTCCTGTGAAGTTACTGGCTTGCCTCCAGGCTTGGAGGTTCTACGAGTTTAGTTTGTTCACAACCACATGAACCATAGGCACTTCTAAATTCACACCCACATGCTCCAAAAATACCTTAGGCCATTAGACAACACTCCACATTGCTTTTCTAAATTTCTCTACATCCATTGTAAGGAATGATAGCACATCCTTAACACACTTCTCTACTATCACGATACATTCTCCTCCCCAAACTTGGTCCCACTGCAATAAGAATATTGATCGGTGATAGACGTGAACCCATATTAATGACTTCATTCCCTAGCATCCTGTAGACCTTGTTTCTAGATTTAATACCTATCCCTGTGACCATTGAAAAGTACACTTATCGCACATTGTATGACAATCAATAATTATCCAAAGGCATGGCTGTAGAGCCATTCTCAACCCCTTTGTGCAAAAGGCATACCCTTGGATCCATCCTCCACCCCTAGAGAATGGCCCTAGAACTAGTCTCCCATCTCAATGGCCTTGATTTTGTGTAAAAATCGTTAAAAGGCATGGTTCTTCACCCTAAGAATGGCCCGTCGATTTGTTGATTTG
The DNA here is from genome assembly GCF_041138505.1 of Cibotium barometz. Classification (NCBI taxonomy): domain Eukaryota; kingdom Viridiplantae; phylum Streptophyta; class Polypodiopsida; order Cyatheales; family Cibotiaceae; genus Cibotium; species Cibotium barometz. The sequence goes on from NC_141076.1 coordinate 52,728,155, forward strand.
CAGTAGGAATCGATTGAGAGGATTTGAAATGAGGAATTTGATGAGATATTTATGTATGAGCGTTGCGGCTATCTCAGGACTTGAAAGCGAACCCACCTCAAACTTTTCCACCTGTACAACCAACTAACAAGCGCTATACCTCGAGAGGCACATCAGTGTGAAAAATTAAAGACTCGTTTAAGGAATCCAAACTAGAAAAAACTTGAAAACACTAACCTACCTACCAGTCACCACACTACTACTGAGGATACGATAAGAGGATGTTGTAGAGTCCTGGCTCTAGCCCTAAGGCTAAGCCTCTATCCGCATCATCCAAGTAAATAAAGTCAGCCTCAGTAGTGCCATGAGTTTCATCCGTCCATTCATCATCGTCAGATATATCTTTTTCGTTTTCCCATCCACATAGACTCATCAAGAATGTAACCATGCAAGGATAGTCATCTTGTGGAAAAGGAAAGTCTTGGGCTATCGGGAATATGTCCTCTACGGAGTAGGGGTCAGTCATGGTCAATAGGCAAATTAGCCATTCTAATTCCTCAACATTTTCCTCTCTGGCTAGTACATCTATATGATCCCATTCAGTTTCAATTATAGGATAGCACATGTGAAATATCTGAGAAAGGTACAGATGATACCTCTCACCAAAGGTGGGAGTGGATGAAGTGTATGATGATCGTGCATCTGCCATATTTGCAAACACAGATATAGCATCAGTAGGTTTATGAGACAGGGAGTTCTTGATTGTATATATGGATATTTTTGCTCTTAACGTGCTCTTGCTTTTTTTAACTATTTTTTGCTTTTCTGTTCTTTTCTTTTCTGTGTATGAAGCTATATATATACATCCCCTTGAATTTGGCAATTACATGGTCAGGGGGGAAGGTTAAGGAGGAAGCATTAGAATGTCGAGCGTGAGTACATGCTCCCCCTTTCCTTGGGTAGATCATATTTTTTGCAATGGTGTTGCAGCCTCTTAGAACCAATTTGTCCAGCGGGTCATAGGTTGTGATGTGGGTAGATAGCTTTTTATGACCCTTGTGGCCACATCCAATTGCAGAGATGTTAGTGTACGCTCCCATTGACGAATGGAGGAAATGGTTTCCGACGATACTATTACAAGGGGAGACGTAGACTCATCGGTCTTTTGTTGGGTGTTGACAAGAGTAGGTGTAGAGCATGTAGAAACTTCTATATCAGCGTGTGCCTGGCATGAGGAGCTAGAAGCTTCATGTGGCTCCCCCCTTCCTGAGCTAGGTGGTAATGATCGATATCGTTTGGGAATCCAAACTAACTCTGGAAGAAGTGGTGCGGAGCACTCTGTTACCTTTCCCTTACCACGGTCTTGAATTGTCGTTGGGGTGGCAACAATTGGTTTGCAAGGTTTTACAGGTGATGTAGAGGGATTCAGCTTATGTTTAGGAACCCAAATCTGGTCATTCCCCTCGTAGTACCCTTGGGCTAGTAATAATTTTTTAGGGATCCATCGTGATGTTACATTGCTCTTTCTTGGGTGGGTAGTTGTTTTCTTCCTACTACGAGGCTTCTTGTCTGAACGAGATTGAGCAGGGGAAGTAGCTGTTAACGAAGCTTTTGGGACCCATTTGTATGTATTTTTTGGCATAGTAAGCGGAGCTTTAGAGACCACCCTGCATGTTTCCACTCTTGGCGTTGAAGCGTTAGAGGGGTGGCAAACAATCAAAGATGGTTTTGCCACTGGACTTTGTGATTTTTCATTATCTAACATTTGAGTGGATGACTTAGGTGCGGGATTTTGAGCGGTCAGACCTAGTGTTGGTTCTTGCGTTGTGACTCGTCTAGTTGCCCAATCGATATTGCACTTGGTGGCCATCATCCATTTGCGCCCTAAGTTTACAGTCCCTTCCATGGTACCTGCAGGCATAACCAAAAAACTTTGAATTACGGTCCCCTTGTCATAGGCAACCGGAGTGTGCAGAATTCCTGAGACAGGGGTTTTCTTCTTGTTGATTCCTTGAACTTGGATAGCACTCTTGGATAAAGGTGGTTTTCCAAGTTGACACCACACGCCATATGGTAACAAATTGTGTTGAGCTCCTGTATCTAATAATGCATTATACAGCACCTCCCCGGTAAGGACTCTGTAACTCAATTGGGTATCTTAGAGGTGGGTCAGATTCTAGTGAATCCTCGTCTGCCTCCTTGAAAAATACTTGCGTAATTCCCAAGTTGGCTTCTCGTTGTCGCCTAGCACACTGTTAACGTTCTTTGGCTTTAATTCTTGCTTGTATCTTTTTAAGCTCAGCTTGTTCTTTACCTGCCTTCTTTTGATGGATTGCATGTAACTCCTCTTGGCTCAGGGGGTCATAGTACCTTTTGAATTTACTCCCATTAAGGAATCCAACGGTTTCAACTCCATCGAGAGTCTCCACTCGGATGGTACCTTGCGGGGTAATTTCACATACTCTATACGGTCCCTTACCAGCATATTTGAGCTTCTTCTTTTCGTTACGCACTCCATACATCAGGACTTTATCCCCAACCTTGATGTCCTTGTCCTTCAGGTGGCGATCAAACCATTTTTTCTTTCTATCCTTCTCCACAAGGGCATTGTACACAGCCAATTGTCTTTCTTCGTTTAGCTGCTCAAGAATATACAGACGCTCTACTAAGGGATTACCATCCCAACCCTCTTGAGTAGCAACACGAAGACTAGGAATGACAAATTCCCACGGCATGACTGCTTCTTGGCCATATACCATTTTGAATGGTGTGCAATAAATAGCCACTTTGTACGCAGTACGATAGGCCCATAAAGCTGTTGTAAGCTTTAGATCCCAATCCGTGCGATGAGCTTCAACTATCTTTGTCAAAACAGAGATTAAGGTCTTGTTGGTACTCTCGGCTTGGCCATTCGCTTGTGGATAGTAAGGGGTAGATTTATGATGGGATATCACGAAATTTGTTGTGAGCTCCTTAATCACTTCATTTATAAAATGCGTACCATTGTCGCTCACAAGTTCAAAAGGACAACCGAAGCGTGTGATTATATTTTCAAAGAGGAACTTGGCTGTTGTCCTTGCATCTGCCTTACGTGTCGCCTTCGCTTCAGCCCATTTGGTCATATAGTCAGTGGCCACAATAATATAGCGAGATTGTGTGTTTCGGGCCGCTGGGCTAATTGGACCTACAAAGTCTAAACCCCACTTTTCAAATGGTTGGTTTACTTTTATTGGATGTAGAGGCATCTGATCTTTCCACTGGGGTTTCTTGTATCGTTGGCATTCATTGCAACCCTTCACAAAGAGTGATGCATCTTGGAACATAGTGGGCCACCAATACCCTGATTGTAAGATCTTTCGCGCAGTTAAGTCTCCTGAGAAGTGACCACCGGCTACGTCCATATGTGCCTCTTGCAAAATGTATAGATACTCATCCTCTCGGGCACGCCTAAGAACGTCATCCTTTCCTCTTTTATAAAGAGTCCCGGCTATCAGGCAATAGGGTTCGCATTCTTTGATCAGCTTTTGAGCTAGATCTTTACGAAGCTCCTTGGGTGGAAATCCATTAACCAAAAAGTTAACAATCTTCTCACTCCATTCAAGCATTGTCTCCACCATGAACAGGGAAGTGTCAGGTAAGTCATCATCAACCCCCGTAGGAGCCTCACCATTAGGTATGCGAGACAAATGATCAGCCATAACATGTTTTTTGCCAGGTCTCACAACAACAGTGAAATCAAACTCAAGAAGAATCAATAGCCATCGTGTGATTCTTCCTGTGGAGCATGGTTTGTTTACCAGATACAACAATGCTTGATGATCCACATAGAAAACAAACTTGGTGGCAAGGAGGTAATAACAAAATTTCCTTACTGCATATATCATTGCCAACCCTTCTCGCTCCATAGTGGTGTAGTTCATCTCAGCATCGTTCAACTGGCGACTGGCAAAGCTAATGGGGTAGTCTAGCTTGTGTTCTCCAGGTTGAGTTAACACACACCCAATAGCAAAGTTTGATGCATCAATACGCACATGGAAGAGTAAATCCCGGTTAGGCATTCTCAAGATTGGAGCACTCGCCAAGGCCTTCTTTAATAGCTCATAGGCACGGTCACATTCTTCGGTCCAAATAAACTCGATGAGAAGCTTATACAATGGTCGAGCTATCTCGGCGAAGAATAGAATAAATCTTCGATAATAACCAACGTGGGCCATAAAGCGTTGCACTCCCTTATAGTTGGTGGGTGGGGGTAATTCCAGAATGACCTTGATTTTACTCTCGTCAGTGGAAATCCCATTTTTGGACACTATATGTCCTAAGATAACTCCGTGTTTAACCCAGAATTGGCATTTGAAAGGATTCAATGAGATGCGATATAATCTACACCTTTTAAATATTTTTCGTAAACACACCAAGAGGAATGAACACAAAGATCATCTAAGAAAGCTTCACAGAAGTCCCTTAGATATTCCTTAAAGGCCGTGTTTATCAATCGTTCGAATGATGCAGGTGCATTGGTCAAGCCAAAAGCCATGACGCGAAAGGCAAACACTCCAAACTCCGTGAGAAATGCTGTTTTAGCTTGGTCCTTGACTGCAATTGTGATCTGATTGTAACCTGAGTACCCATCTAAAAAGATATATGCCTCCTTGCCTGCCACTCTTTCAAGCACATGTTCAGAATATGGCAAGGGGTAATGATCCCTTCTGGTGGCTGCATTAACCTTTTTGAGATCAACGCACACTCTAAGTTTCCCATTCTTCTTTGGTACGATGACTATCGGAGAAACCCATTCTGAGTGCTCAATAGGGTATATGAATCCACATTTTATAAGCTTTTCAATTTCCTCTTGTACAATCTTTGCGTACTTAGGATTCATTGGGTAGGGACGTTGTTGGACTGGTTTAGCAGTGCTAATCATTGGAATCGTGTGTTGCACCACCGAGGGTGGAACACCCTTCATATCATGATATGTCCAAGCAAATATGTCCTTGAATTCTTTAAGAAGCTTCTTAAGTGCAGGTTCCTCTGACTGGGTGAGGTCTTGAGCAATAAAAACTGGTTTAGACTCCTCACCCGGATCTGCTAAGTCTATCTCCTTGACTACCGTCGGGCCATCGTAGACACCGCTACTCCCATTGGTAGGTGTTCGTTGGGCTTTTGTGTAGACCACTTTACGTTCCCCTGTGGTAAATGATTTGAAATGCTCGGGTGCGGGGTGTAAGTCTACTGGTTTTTATTGTGCCAGGCTTTTTTCTTTCAATTCCGCCTCCTTTTGTTACTGAGCTAACTCTTGGTTTTGCCGCCTTCTTGCAATACGACTTAGTTTTGGCTTCTCTTCAATTTCTAATTGGGCGACGTCATGAGGTTGTGAAATACACCACATGACACTTTGGAGGTATTGTCCCCAATTATCCTAACTTCTGATGAGCGTCAATAGCTCCTACATAACTAAGCCATTCTGCCAGTGGATCTCTCTTTGTTTATTACAGTTCGTACATTGGCTCGATAGCGTTGTCGCTTATGTCTCGTTTTCTTCTTACCAAGTTTTTGATTTTTGTTTTTGTCAGATTCGAACTCACTTGGTCGATCCTCACTTGTGTCCCCTTCACTTTCGGATGAACTGCAGGAGGTCACCGTCTCCTAGGCCTTGAGCACCTTGCTTCCACATTTGGGTCAATATTTGATTCATCCCCCCCATCAGGATCAGAGTCAGTTTCTTCCTGAGATTCATACTCAGAGTTACATGGGTCAGAGTCTTCGCTACTTTCAGTGTCAGTGGAGTTTGTCGCTTTCTCACCACCATCATGAGTCAAGTGCATAACACCTATCATGTTTATTGGCACTAACGGTGGCATATCTTGCCCCTCAGGTGTTACCCAACTTGTGCCTCTATTTTCCCATGTGTCTATGGTTTCCGCTAGGTGTACCCAATCCACGTTATCCGACTCAGTCATACCCGGTAGGACATCCATATAAGGAGAATCTTTCCCATCATCAGTCTCTTTTTTGCATGTATAGCAATACCTTAATGGGGCTGAGTGAATAGTGGTATCCGATCGATTATCGATGATAACCTTGCTTCCTAAAGGATGCGCACGACCATTCTCAAGATCAACTCGAATGACAGAATCTTGGAATTGTAGGTAAACATGGTTTTTCGACCAGTCACGCACCATTTGTGCTTCCCTCATGAAAGGACGTCCTAAGATCATTTGATATGACATAGGATGCTTGGAGAAATCCATTACAATGAAGGTATGTTTTACCTTGTATCCCAGGACCTTGATCTTAAGGTCCCTTAACATTCCAATAGGTTTAGCTATGGTTCCGTTTGCCATCTTAACCACTATGTTTGTGACTTTGAGGTGAGGTCTTCCCATAGATTCCCAACAGTTTTTAGTCACAATGCTCACTCCAGCACCACCATCAAGGATTCCCTTTAGAGTTAATCCCTTGGTAGTAATGGGGAGGGTTGCATTAGATTCGTCACCTTCAAAGTACTGTCCCAACTTGTTAACAGGTATTTCAACGACCGAGTCTTCATCCAGGTTGGGTTGTAGATTCCAATGTTCCCCTTCATCTTGAAGCGTGTCGGGTCTATCCATATTTGCAAATTGTGGTAGCCCCGCCTTTAGTTCTCCATTGAGAAATGCCCGAAGAGCTAAGAATAGCTCAGGATCTCCGTATAATTTGGATGTGATCGTGGTTTTGATTTCAGAGGACATGAAGTCCATTAGCTTAGACACATTCAACGGTACTTTTCGAGACATCGCCCCTTGACTAGGGACTGGCGAAGATGGAATCACTTCCTCTTTGATGGGGTCAGGCATTCCCTCACTAAACATTCTTTCAAGCAAAAAGGGTGTTTGCCCACTTCCTGATGTCCTATCCTTACTTTCTTCCCAAATGATACTAGGTATAGCTAACGGTTTATGGTTCCTATGAGGCTGAACTTGCGTAGGAAACACTGTGTCTGGAATTTTGATTTTTCTCAGGTTTGGCTCCAGTTCTCTTTATGTTTCTTCCACCAAACCCCTTAAGTGTTGCACTTGTTCAATCTCCTCAACTGGGTTTGGGTAAGTTCCAATCTTTTTCTTGAGGGTTTTTGGCCCACGTGGCTTGTCTTGGGGAGTCTCAGTCAGTTTGGGTGGCCGAGAGGGCATTAGCTGACTTGGTTGTGGGGCCGAGGAAGTTTCCTTATGTTTCCTCTTATTTATGTATTCACTTGATTCTCCTTCCTTGAGCTCCCGAGTGGGTTCCTCCCTTAAGGTAGTGGCTTTGGTCCCCATGGTTTCTATTGAATCAGAATCATCTTCAGGATCATTCATATACACGGGGTCGTCTCCTGTCCCTATGTTAGTCTTTGAACTAGGCTTGGAGCTCATGGCATTAAGCGATATCTTCCACCGTGTTTTCTTTTTCTTTTCTCGAGCAATTGATGCAGTATCCCTCTCTTCGGAGAATGTAGTTTTGATTTTGAAGCATTGACCGTGTAACTATATTCGCGGGTACGACAGGTATGGTTCCTCGTGCCTGGTTGGTGACCTCAACCAAATTCAATGGCGTAATCTTGGGTGCATTAGGATTATGTGGACATTGAGCAATCAAATGATCTATGCCATAACGATTACATGTAAGTACCGACATTCCCAATGTGCTCCCTTGACTTGGTTGCATTTGAGTAGCAATCTTCTGTAGCCTATTAGGGCACTCCGTTACACGATGCAGTCCACCACAATCGTAGCATTGAAGAGGTGGTCTCCTTGCCAAGGTATTAAGATTTTGGCCTCTTGTGGCTGGCGAGAGCAGCCGCTTGCTTGATATACAAGCTTGACTTGCCCAAAATGATCCTCCATGTAGTACTGGGGAGTCATTTCAAACGTATCAATCCCATATGGAGTAGTGGGGTCTATCTCCTCTTCATAATCCCCACACGCGCTATGTGACTCACAACCCATTTGGTTTATAGGGGTAATCCTTGGATGTGGAGGTTGTGGTCCTTGTTGAGATATCGAGCTCGTCTAGTGAGGCGGTGGCCACTGATGACCCGCCTGGGGGATAGGCCCCACACTTACACCACTGGCATGGTTGGTGAGATCTTGGGAGATATGCGGCCAGTGGGATGACAGGCTGTGTGACAGCCACTCTAGAGACTGGCATAGTTATAGCGCCAGCTTATTTAGTCGGGTTCACACTATAGAGAACCCGTGTATGTATTGGTTGAGTACCTTTCTTATTATGTGTACTCTTATTCTTGTATATGGTGTGTTGAGTGTTGAGTAGAGAAGAAGAAGATTTTCAGCCTCTCACCTTGTGTGTTCTCTATTAGGGTTTTGTGAGTGTGTGTGTATGCTTGCAAGAGCTCAAGCTCTCTTCCCCCCTGCATCTTTTCAGTCCTAGCACTGGCGGTGGTAACGACACAGACTGGACTACATTCGGGTTCCTTGGAACTATGTGCTGTGACGGTTGCTCAACAGGTGGTGCAGGCATCAGTGCGGGTACTTGAGGTGTGTTTGACCAGGCTAGGGGTGCCTGATTTGCTAACATTCGCTTAAGTACTAGGTAATCTTTAGATTGATGGCCATACTTACCACATGCATTGCAATTCCCATTGAATTTGACTCTGAATGTGGGACATTCACTCGTGCTATGTGGTCCTAAGCAAACCGAACACACCATTATTGCTCTCTTCTTGGGTACATATGGCTATTTTGAGGAGCTCGATTACCCCTAAAGTATTCTTGGAGAGCCTTAGTAAGGTCGGTCACACAGACATTTCGGATATCTTGGGCTCCTTGGCAATAGGTTTTACCGTCATTGGCTCATGCCCAGATACTTGCGAACTAACGGATTTTGTCTCCGAAGACACCTTTTTACCTGCAATCATCAAGTTGTCTTCTAACTGGATTGCATTGGCAGTGACTGCTTCCCATGTTGTAAGACCTCTAATGACTAGGCCATTGTATATGTCCTCATGGCGCAATCCTCGGATGAATCTATCGAGCAGTTGGTTGTTATTGAAGCGCTCATCGGGAGTGCAGCGAGAATTTAGATGCTTCAATCGACTTATAAAGTCTCTCACTGACTCCCCTTCCTCGCGTTCAGCTTTTCAGATTTGAGATGCTACTCCCCAAAGCACACCCTCATGTATGTATTCTTTCAAGAACAATCTCTTGAGAGTGGGGTAGTGAGTGCGCTCTTCAACCCTTAAGGTTCGATACCAGTCTCCGGCCTTCCCACTCAAGGTTAAGCCTAAGGCTTTACACTTATGTAGCTCATTGTGCTCTTCCAAGGAATCACACACGTGTTCAAAGACTTCAATGTGCTTCCTAACATCCTCGTTACCACTGAAGTTTTGCGTGAGCTTAGCCACTTGTACTGCCTTGCTTCCGGGTTCTCTCTCAGGCATGCCCCGCATGTTTTTCGCAATAGATCGTCCGATCATCTGAGCAAACGCTGCAAGATCACCTAGGTGAGCAGGTATAGCTGGTGGAGGCACTTCTGGGATAGCCTGGTTGATAGGAGTTGGCATTGGTTTGGGTATGTAGGTAGCCGACGTAGGATTTGATATGTGACTAGGCCTAGCTCCTCTTGGATAAGGGTTGTGATAAGGCGGTCGTGGAGCATACGCCATTGGCATACTAAGAGGTGTAGGAGCTACATGAGCATGAGTAGCGATAGGTACATATGGTCGATAGGTACATATGGTCGATAGGCACTGGCACACACTATTGTATGTACTGTTCCACTAGGTAGCGGCGTCGTACTAACTACAGCGGTAACAGGTGCACTTTCCGTTATGCTCATCATTGGGGTAGGCATTGTGGATTCCTTAATGGAAAGTTGAGCCAAGGTTGGAAAGCTAAAGTTACTGCTCGTGGGCTCAACCTGCATTGAGACTCCAAGCGAAACAACATACGAAGGGTCTATGGGACTCACCGAGGGAGTCCAATTGTGATAGGGTTGGTTGTTTGGCCTTGCCCATATCCAAAAATCTCATAGGGCCAGTGGAAACTAAGTTCACTCCCCTATTTTGCCTCTCAATTTGGATAATTCTATGAATAACCTCACATATCATTTGTTGTTGCTCCTCTAGATTAGTGGTGCTAGATGTAGATTGTAGGTCTTCTAACCAACCTACATGGTATGTGTAACCCGTGTATAGGTCAGTTAGAGTCTCTGTGTGTAGATCATATTCCCAATTTTCATTGAGAAATATCCCATCTAGACTTGGTGTGCTAAACGGTTCTCTTGAAGTGGACGCAATGTCACTTCTTATGGATTGGCTTCTAGGGACCTCTACTTTAGGAAGAGCATCGGAAGGTGGTAGCTCAATAGGGCCCTCATTAAATGAAGTGGGTAGAATATCCACATGGACACTCTTTGGGAGGGTAGGGTCTACATGAGATGTGAATGGCGAATCCACTACCCCTCCTTCTTCATTTACTTCGCTTGTCGCATGTTCAGAGCGTGTAGCTCTACTAAAGGTCTCTATTAGACGACTAAACATGCTAGATCCGGGTTGTGGGGCCCACACTGGCATGTTTTGGCTTGTCTCCTCAGGGTTCTTGGTAAGGTGCCCTTCCATGGCTTCTGAGTCAGAGGACGAATCACTATCCGCTATTCGTGGATCTTGGGTTGCACTCCCTTGGGTTCCAGCTGAAGACCAAGATGCCAACGTGGAGGGATGGTGTGAGCCTGCGTAAACTGAAACGCTTTCTAGTGGCTCAGGCTCTAGCACCCGACCATAGCATAGATGCATGTGACGTGGGTACCCTACGGGCATTGGTAACTACCCTTGAAGTCCACACAAGTGGTTTCTTAGGTGTTTCACACCCCGTTTTTACTTGTTTTTGTATTGTTTTTAACCTGTTTCTAACCCCCTTACTTATGGTCGAACCTGAACTAGGGCGTGTGATAGCTCGAAACGAGCGTATCGTTTAAAGGGTCCTAGCGTGCTTTACAGCACCGTGTTCGCCTATCCAGAGCTCCTGTGGTCCTCAAAACAGTCTGTTTCCTTGTGGGGGAAAGGGTGAGGGCTTATTTGCTTGTGGAGGAAAGGGTGGAGGCTTTATCCCACATGCTCACTTCACTGGGGAGTGGGCTACATATAGAGCTCAACTTCCCGTAAGCTGTCACTTGAAAGAAAGCTATGGAGGCTCACTCTCCTATATATATATATCAAAAGATCAAGACCGAGGCCGGGGTCGGGGTCAATTGGGGATTTTTCTTTTCAAAAATTTTTCTCCAAATAAAAAATCTTTCCTCTCCACACGTTTGGTTTTTTCTTTAAAAATAAAATTTCATTTTTTATTTTTTATTTTTGTTTTTGTTTTTTTTAAAATTTTTTTTTGAGATAAGTTTTCTAGGGTTTCTTTCTAAGGTTTAGCCTTGGCCGCGGTGCAGTTCGCACACAGCACAGGTCTGGGAATTCAGAAATCCTCCCTCACACGCAGAAAACTAGAGAAGAGAATGCACGCGGAGCGAAGAAATAACAAAAGAAACAAAATTGCAGAAGACAAATTACAGAAACAGATTGCAAAACACGGAAACACCTCAACAACAAACACATAGTCGCCTTTCCTACAGTGTAGATTTCACTTCACGCAGCAGTCCGAGCTGCAAACTGGAGCTTGGTGCAGGACATCTCCTCGGCAGCGCGCCAAAAATGTGCGCTTTTTCCATACAGGTCGTAGCTGGGGACTTGCCGAACACCGTATGCGAGCCACGAATGGCTACAAGCATACAACCAGGAAAGCAAGCTCAAACATAATGCAACGGTGTGTCACTCACCGCTCAAACCGCCGCCGTGAAGGATTCCCGCGTCGCAGTGAAGAAGGAGCCGCCGTTGCCGCTCTACCGCCTCACCGCCATCGTGCCGCTACACAGTGCTCGATCGCTCTCTCACTCTTTCTCTCTCTCTCTCTCACACACGCAGGAGAAGGAAACCAAGAAGATAAGGCGCCGTTCACACATGGGCGCCCATACGTGGCCGGCCGATCCTAACCCTTATCCTGCTGATATTCAAGGTGCGCCTCTCATCGGCGATCACCCAATCCCTTTATCCTTAACATATAGTGCCAACAAGCCCGGCCCATGTACGTCTCAATGTCCATCATAGGTTAACAGGAGGGAAAGCTAAAAAAAGGTGGGAGTTTTCAAAAATGAATAGAAAACAAGACAAATAAGTCTTAGAGATGAGAGGGAAAGCAAATTTGAAATAGATTATAGAATTTAGCTAGGGTCTTAAATTTAAATCCAAATTAGGCCATATGACAATGGCCCTAAGACCATTCTCTCCACCCGAATGGAAATTCAAATTTGGACATATGAGAATGGCATGGAGGCATCCTCCACCCCTAGTGCCTTTCTCTCCCCACCTATGTTAACCACTTTGGTTAACATGACCTTTCGCGCAGCTACTACACTACCTTTGCAATCCATCTTTTTTGTAACCGCGCTAAGCGCCAATTGTAAATGAGACAAGGGATGACCAAGTTTACGGCTTGTGTAATGCCGGTCATAAGGAATTGATTTACATAGAGCTAGTTAAACTAGGATGACTAGTTTTGGGTCCCCATTTGTAATTGGGCGGCCGGCCATTGTAAAAACTGAGCTCATGTATATAAGACATTTTATTTAATATGAAAAAGGAAAATCCATTTGTCTCTAAGCCTTCTCTCCCTCTCACTCTCTCTTGAGCTTATGGTAGTTTGCTTACTTGTGATGCTTGCATGCATGTGATTGTGGGTGTATGTGAATAGGAATGGTGTTGCTCTCCCATCTCTCCTTCTCTCCCTTCTCATCATTGCTGTCCACCTTGTCTTGTTTGCATACGATCGGTATGAGGTAGAGGTAGATCTCTCCATAGCTCCTTCCCTCTTGATCCTACCTAGCTTACTTGGATCTCTCTTTGGGTGACACAAAGAGAGTGTAGAGTGAGCCCATAGTGGCCTCACATTGGGGAGTTAACCCTCATAGGGTTGGCCAAATGCAAATCACCAATTCGACCCTTGCAAGCACTCTCTTCTTCTTCTCTCTTGTGTTTGTGAGGTAGCATGTTAAACATTTTTGGTGCCTCTGCCAGGGAATGGCATTTGGCTTAGGATCCTCTACTTGATTCATTAGCTAGAGATTGATTTTTCCTGGTTGGGATGCAAATCCACCGGTTGGTTGATTAACTTTGTTTGTTGTGTTTTGTTGGAGATTACCCAGAGGTTGGATCGTTGATTGAGCATCGGAGCATTTGAGTCTTCACTAAGAGCGGGGAAGAAGCAACTAAGTACCCCTATTTGACCTCAACTTTCAAGCAATTTTCAATTTCTATGTTTTTCATCATGTTTGTATTTTTATTTAATCATTCAATTAATCTCAATCCATTAGCTTAAACCATGCATTGTAGTTATCAATAAGTAGCTAGAGACTAGCTCTAGCTCCTTGTAAAAACAAAAACATCAAAAGATTGTGTGAAGGTTTCTGAATTAGCTCTGCTGATTGGAGAGGTTCCTAGGCAAAATTCCATTCTGCCAAGCATCTATGAGAGTCGAACGTTTGTGGTGGCAAGTTCAGGGAATGTCCATTCCAACTCTGCTACGCCCGTTCCTTCTACTTGCAACCCAAACTAGTAGATTTGTTGCCTGAATTTGGGAGGGGCATTAAAATTAGTTTAATTGCATTTAATTAGGCCTCATGTGCATTGAAGTGCGATTAAATAAGGAGAAATTTGTACTATCAGGTTGGCTATCAGACCTGCAAGTAGGCCAGTCAAATTTGAAAAAATCTTTGTCTGACAATGCCACAGTTGTATGCTTGTGAGCACACATTCGTTCCAACTTTCGCACATGCGTTCTAAGCCTTGACACGCCCGTTTTCTCCTTAGCCTGGAGCGAACGCTCGCTCGGGTTCCTTTTTCCACCTTTCCACGTCCGTTCTAATCGGCTCACAAACTTGCATGCTCGTTCCTTCCTGAGTCTGGAAGCGAACGCCTGTGCCAACCTTGAAGTGAACTTTGTGGCACCAACTTGCCATGCACATTCCAATCGGCTTCATCCCGAACACACATTCCTTCCTGACTCTGAAAAGCGAACGCTCGTTCTATTTTGTAATCTCATCCCAAATGCCCGTTCCTTCTCTCACTAGAAGCGAACGCCCATTCCATTTCGAATTCCTTGAAGCGCACACCGTGCCAGTAGAGAAGCGAACGTCCATTCCTTCTCTCACTGAGGAGAATAAACCCGTTCACTCACAATCGTATGGCCATTCCTTTAAAAAACATCTTTTTTATAAAAGGGGGTTCAGAGCAGTGAGTTTATATTCCCATGCACCTACACTCGGGTAGGTTGGTGAGAAATAAACCTCTCTTCGACGAAGTGAGCTCTTTAGATGCCCCTTCGCAAATCAGATTGGACTCATTGGCGGTAAATACCGCATGGAGTCAAATGGTGCTTGTCTTTGACAATACCAGCGAGACGAGAGTGAGGACCTCCCTAGTAGTGGACGAGAGGGACTCCAAACCCAGAGGCAAGAGATCCTGAACTACAGTGCATGGATAGACCATCGTTCCTTGCATCAAGGCTTCACAACTTTATCCTGGGAAATAGACAGTCCGTAGAACTACAACCCAGAGTGAGAAATATGGATCAACCTTAATAAAGTGGACCCACTCCAACTCTAGACCCTAGAGTGGAAGTCGGCCAAGGCGAGAGCTATCAAACTCAGATCCAACTACCAGACCGAGAGCCATACCTGTCTCGAGGGTGGCAGACTCATTTTCAGAGCTTCGAAAACCTTGCCAAACCAAGAACCAGGTCCATCTTTTCCTAGATACGTGAGACATCATACTAGAGAGAATGGGTCTACCCAGGCCCATCACCACAACATGGCCTGCCAGCCTATCAACAATACCCACCTCAAGGGGCACACCTAGTGTACCAAGCAGGACCCCGTGGGCCACAACGTGGTCCTCCCAGAGGGCAAGGACCCCCACTTGTCTACTATCTGCCTGGTCCCTCTCCTCTTGACCTATTCCCTAACCTGCACCACCTGCACCTGCCATGACAGGGTTGACACTTGAAATGTTAAGGATTGCCACATGAAAATAGGGAGGCGGGTAGCCGCTGGCATTAATCCTCCTGTACTAGTTTAACCTAGGTAGGAGCAAACCAAACTAGCAAACATCTCAAAGTTGATCACAAAGTTTGTTGGGAAGGGTGATCCCATTACTCACCTGGAGATGTTTAATCAGATCTGCGAAGCATTTGGCCATATAGATGATCAAACCAAGATAAGCGCATTTGGCCTCACCTTGGATAGCAAAGCTGGCCAATGGTTCAGATCTCTGAAAGTGGAAGATAAAGCTTCCTTCTTCAAGGCTTTAAAAGAAGCTTTCAAGGTAGGGTACTCTCGTCAAGGTACCCGATGGAGCCTTGTTAAACAGCTCAATAATGTCAAATAGAATGAGGGCAAAACCATGAGAGATTACATAAATAGAGTCAGATATCTCCACTCACACTATAATACTGCAGACAAGTTCTTTGATGAGAGACTAATTGGGAGATTTCTAGAGGGACTCAAAGATATTCCCCTGCACAACTCCTTATTTGCTTTGGGTCACACCTCTTTTGAACAATGCTGCAGGAGTGCTTTGAAGTTTGAGGGTAACTTAAAGGGAACATGTTCCTGCAACAACTCCTCCTTCAAGACCACCAGCACAAAGATTCATGAAATGGGTAAGGAGTCCACATCTAGACAAAGCGTAGAGAAGCTGGTCGTCGCCCTAATGCAACAGATGACCCAATAATGGAGAATCAACCAAGGCCGAGATCGAGGGGGCCATCCATATCTTTATCCTAGAAGGGAACTTGTATGGTGCCCGACCTGTCAAGAAAACCATACTAGCACAGAATGTTCTCATCTGAGACCCCGCCCAAGCCTCTATTATACCTACTATGTAAAATGGGGCAATCACAAAATCTCTAACTACCACCATCACAAGGCTACCTTGGCTTGAGCAATGCCTCAGATACTACCTACAAACCCCGGGCAACCGTTGGCTTTGCCAGCCCTTGCACATCACAATGCTCCCCAACCTGGCCAATAAGTGGCCCAAAGAGGAATCCTTAGGGTACCTGAGATTCCCCTACCACCCCCAATTCTCCCACCACATCCCCCGTTACCCAGACTCGCACTATCTTGTCAAATAACCCTGACAGAACTCTTCGAGGATGGGAATGAGGGAGAAATCTTGGAGACTCCAACTTATGAAACCCAAGAGCCCAAGAGCCCAAGAGCCCACCCTCAAATCTCAGTCCCTATGTTATCGAGGGTGATGAAATGTACCTTGTGTACTTAGCAACCCTGATATTACAGGACAGGGATATGAATCGAAAAACAAAAAGATTGCCCATACAGTGTTATGATTGTGGTGGACCTCACCAAGTGGCTGAGTGTCCCAACATGAATAGGGCGGTGAGTGCCCCGACAGGTGCCCTAGCCTTGGTATTGACCATATGTACAAAGATTGCCCACTAAGACCCATAATAACTGGAAAGGCTCATGAAACTAATCCCAACACCAACCTTAACCTACTGAGTGTTAGAGATGGTTTCATTCGAGTAGTCCCCCTCAACGCGCAGTAACCAAGCTGTAGAACAGATAGGGGGCTATGGCACATGCTGCTCTGTAGAGGCATCAACCTTTCAAAACCAGTACCAACAACAAGTAAGAGCCTCTGAAGAACAAGCAAGAACAAGCCCGAATAACGGGGCACTCACAAAATAAAGCCACCAAGGTTGGGAAGGGAGAAAGCCGAGTGATTATCAAAAGTAGTTTTGACTTTGGCACAACAACTCATCCTTCTACTTCTTCATCGAAAGAAGAAGATATGCTACGTGCAGTTGCCTGTGCCCAAGAACCCATTGACTCTTATTAGCTATCTAAAAAGCTTAAGGAATATCCAAATCCTATTGAGGAAAAAGAGAGGCTCCTAGCTCCCCAAGAGTTAGCTCGTGAGTGCCAAGCTTAGATGGAAGCTAATCCTCCTACTGCCTACCTTGAGAACCATGCCCGTTAGTCTCAAACCAGAGACCTGTGCATGATGCTTAGGTTTATCCTTGTGAGCTTCTAGACCAACCACTTCTGCAAGAGCTATAAGAAGAAGAAGCTACCCCCCAACTGAAGGACAGGGTGGCAAAATATCTTAGAGACCTGGGAGATGAACATCATAGGGGAACTAATGCAAAAATGTGTGTTCCCATGCCATACACCTCAAAAAGCTTGAGGCAAAGTAGACCCAACCTTCCTCCCAGGACTGCCTCTGCTCCAAGAGACATTGTAGGTGTCTCTTTATTCCTCTCTTCTTAGGTCCAGATCCCTATATGCACCTTGCTCCAAGGTAGCCCAAGCCTATGGAACGATCTGAAAGACTGGATGGAAGAACGTCTCAGGGGGGAAGGCATGCATGAAACCATGAAGCCTGATAGCTCTGATGAATCCGAGGGAGAATAATTCCACATACCTCTTAAGGTAAAAGGGACTCCTACTGTTTGAGTGAACAAGCTCGGACAATACTTTGAAGGCGATGAACTTAATATTGAAAGATCCCTGCCCCCTCCGCGCAACGAATTCGGGGGTGCTAGCAGTGGAAGTAGCACTTCTTGCATGCAGGGCAGAGCCTCTCACTCGGGGCCTCGCCCCCATGGATATCTGGAAAAGAGACTAATCCCTCAGTTTGTTCCAAAATTGAACCCAAAAAAACTTCCCTCGCCCAGAAAGCACGAGCGATTCCTCCAAGATATTTTTATTCTAACGTAGTCAAGAGCCTTAACTGACCACTTGCACTTGGATCATAGAGACCAACACTTTTTTCCTCATCGAGAGGCACAGTCGTTGATTCTTTTCCATAGAACAAGACTATCCGGGGTTCTCTTCATCTATCGCACCATAACAGAATTGAGTCTCATTTTAGGGATCCATCAGTTCAGCCTAACCCCATCTAGTCCCATGGGTTAGCCAACTATCCAACCACTGTAGTGATAGGATCCATTTAGGAATTTGGTTATGTTTTGTCCTGGGTACTAGGGAAAAGAGTTCCTAGGCCCCCTAGTGGGCGCTTCATGCAAACTTCAAGAAAGTCACACCACTTACACACCCAATATGAAATTGCCTTTTTTACAAATTCAACTGTCTTTGAAACAATCTTTTAATGAAACCATAGTATCACTGATCATAATCCTCCAAAATATCCGGTTGAATTCTAATTTCCAATCATTCCTTCATGGGTTACCTATGGCATCATTGGCGACCAGAACGCTCACCACCTATTCACTCAGGGGCCTTTTCAATAGTTCCTAGCTCATAGTACTCGAAAATATATTCACTTATAAAAATCACTTATAAAAATCCAGATGGACTCTCCGTTGAAGATCAGCAAGATCAACCAACAGATCCATATAAAAGAGCCATGGACTCGTACGTTGAGGACCAGCAAGGTCAATCAACCAGATGCCCGAGTTCAGAAAACAACTCTAACACCTTGTTCCATTTTCTTTCTCGACGCACGCATGGGTATCTTCGGCGACCCAGAGCCCGAGCACCATATGGTCAGCACCCTCTAGGATCCTTCGTAGGGCACCTAGCGCTTCACTCATAGGCCGCTTCCTTGGTTCCTCATCCGCCGTACCGGAAACTCACCATTTAAATCGAACCGAGGCTGGTTAAGACCTCGACCGATGACAACCTTGCTACGCGAGACGTCCTCCGTTGACTCTCCGTCAACAGCTGTTATAACTTTATCACTTTGGTCTCCCGCGACCTCATTCACAAGATGGTCAAAACGCTTCCCCAGCATTCTTGACATAAAACAGTCATTTAAAAACAGGTCATAAATACGGTTTCTAACGAACTCTCATCTTTTCACATCATTCCACATCATTTTCCATTATTCCACATTCTTCTAAATCAATTCACTTTGCTTAATCCACATCCAATCATATGTATTCCCATCGTCCTTCATCCATTCTCATCTAATCACATTATATTACATCCCATCACATCTATCCACATCTATCCTCATCACATCTCATCCATTCTCATCTACCCATATCCACATCACATCACATCTATCCCGATTCACATCACATCACATTACATTTACATCACATCTCACCCACTCACATCATCTAACCCGATTCATATCACATCACATCTCACCCACTCACATCTAACCGGATTCATATCACATCACATCACATCCATTCACATCTATTTACGTCACGTCGCATTCACATCCATTCACATCTCATCGCATTTATTCACATCACATTCATTGCATTCCCATCCCATTACATACATTCTATCCACATTACATTACATCCATATCCATCCATATCTCATCACATCCATACACATTCTATCTCATTCATCCACATCCATCCAGTCATCCGCATGCATGTCTATCCACGTCCATCCATACATTCACATTTACATCCACATATATTCACATCACATTTCATCCACATCTCATCACATTCACATCCCCATCCCTTTACACCACATCACATCTCATCCACATCCACATCCACATCCACATCCACATCCATTTACATCATATCACATCCTTTCACATCCACATCCATATTCATTTACATCACATCACATCCTTTCACATCCACATCCACATCCACATCCATTTACATCACATCACATCCTTTCACATCCACATCCATTTACATCACATCCACATCCACATTCATTTACATCACATCACATCACATCCTATCACATCCACATCCACATCCACATTCATTTACATCACATCCACATTCATTTACATCACATCCTTTCACATATTCTCACATCTCATTCTCATCTCTTCATTCACATCTACATTCATTTATGTCACATCCTTTCACATATCCTCACATCTCATTCTCATCTCTTCTTTCACATCCACATCCATTTCACATCTAGTAACATTTTCTATTTTTGATACCGATGGGACTTTTCTAATATTTCTGCCAATTGCTTGGTCTAGGTAAAGGTTCTTTTTCTCAACGGATATTTTCATATTCTTTCTTAATTTTTTCAAGTGAAATATATTCAATATTCTTCTCTTTGAGTAAAAGATTCATGGGATTTACAAAAATCAATTCTACCCATATTTTCCAATAATGCTCAAAGTTCCACTTTGATAAATACTCATAATTTGAATTATGCTAAAAATTCTTCTTTTTTTCATTTAATTTCTTGCATCTCAAATATCATGGGAATTTCTCTTTTTACATTTAATTGATTGAATTCTAAATGTCATGGGAATTCCTCTTTTATCATCAAATAAATTTATCTAAAATTTCCCTTTTCTTTAATAAAAATATCCATTAATTCAATATGCTAAGAATTCAACTTTTTCCATTCAAATGATTGAATTCCAAATGTCATGGAAATTCCCCTTTTATCATTTAAATATTTCTCCTGCATGAAATAAATTTATCTAAAATTTCTCTTTGAATTTTAATACAAATATCCATTAATTCAATATGCTAAGAATTGCTTTTTCCATTTAAATGATTGAATTCCAAATGTCATGGGAATTCCTCTTTTATCATTTAAATAAAATTATCATAATTTTCTCTTTTCTTAATTATTTAATTATGCATAAACCTTAAAAATTAGTTTTCCATTGAATGTGATGAAAATCATTCTTTTAGCATAGGATGACCAATCCCAGAATATGGTAGGAAGTCCTCTTTTCATGTTATGCATAAGAATGAATTATGTATCAATTTCTTAAAAACTTTACCATAGCTCTGCTATTACTGATAATTTTTAATATTTTTGAAAAGAATAAACTTAATAATATAATTATGATAGTATAACTATCTTCTAAACTTAAATCCAATTTATGGATTTAAATCATAACATTATCATAATTTTAGAAGCATAAAAGTATAAAAAGCCACTTTCTTAACCTCTAGCTTCACAAGACTAGAGTTTGATTTGTGAATTGAAAATTTATAACGAGAAGCATCATTTGAATAGAGAATTGGTCATAGGAATGACCATTCTTTTGGGGAGAGAGAGATAAACATAAAAAGCATCCTAATTAAACATAAATGTAAACTTTTCTTAATTATTCATTAGAACTCTTAAGAAAAGCTTGATTTGCATTAAAAACACTTAATTTAGAAACTTCTCAAGCTTGAGAGGGGTTGAGAAGTGAAAACATTGAGAATAGTAGAGAAAAACCATAAAATTACACCTTACCTCTTGATTTTGCTTGCTTCTCTTGCTTGCTTCTCTATCATAGAAGAAGCCCCCAACCAATCAATTGGTTAGTGTGTCAAGAGGAAAGCTCCAAGAATGGTTGAAGAGAGAGAGAAGCTCCACTCTCTCCAAAAGTAGAGGATTTTTAAGGGATAATAGAAAATATGAGTATTTTAATGTAATACTGGCATGGTCTAGCTCAAAGATGAGAATACAAAAGTAGAGGATTTTTAAGGGATAATAGAAAATATGAGTATTTTAATGTAATACTGGCATGGTCTAGCTCAAAGATGAGAATACAAAAGAATGAGGGTCTATTTATAGGTGAGGGAGGCCACTAACTGAGTCCAACTGAGTTCTAGAATTTTCCAGCTTCAGTTTGGCTGAATTTGGACAAGATTTGGACTAGTTTAGCTCCCTTTTTGATTTGGTTTGATCCAGGAGAGAGGAGAGATAAAAATATCATAATTTTTTTGAATTAAAAACTTATCCACATGTGTGAAATATGAACCTACCTTAAAGGTCTCCCCTTCCTTACCAAGGTGTCAAAAATTCATCATTCCTCCAAAATATCTCATTTTTTTAGTAATATCTCATAGTTTTTAACTAATAAACCTTATACTTAGTCAACTCTTCATCTTATGTGAGAATTTACTCATTTTTGGGTATTCTCGTTTATTCTTTGGATTTATCTCATCCAAACACTTGGATTAATCTTATTGGCTCCTCATAGGAACCTCAATTGGACCATAATCCAAAATTTTCAGAAAATCTTGACCCTTAAGCTAAGGTCCTTTATACACATTTTTGCAATTAATTCCAAATGCACATTGGAAAGTTCTTTTTGAATTTTTGTTTCAGGGGAAAGCATTTTAGACACTAGGAGGATTTTTATATCCAAAAATATCTCAAATTTGGATTATCTCTCTCTAGATATTTTCTCTCTCTAAGCCAAAATAGGGTAAAAGTGAATCTTTCTTCTATTTCAGAGAGAAGAATAATTACAAGAATAGAAGGGGAGGTTCTTACACCTTTACACCTCAAAAGCTAGAGGGAGGAATGTTACAAATGTGGCCTTACCGCGATGGCCACCAAGTTACTATAATCTTGGGATGATGGAGGAGCCAGAGTGAGCATTGTGTGACCAAACAATTTTGGGAAAAATGGGAAGCACTTGCCTTGGACAACACCCAATTGTTAGTTAAACTCACTGATGGAGCCACCACTAGACCCATTGGTCTATTGAAGGATCTTAAAATTAAGATTCTGGGAACCACCTACCGCCACACCTTTGTGGTGATGAATTTTGGACATCAGCTAGTTTCATACGACTGCATCCTTGGCAAACCCTTTATGCAAGAGTCTAAGATGATCCATGATTGGGATAATAACCATATCTACATTCGGAGAAAAGATCTTACCTTCAAGATCAATGTACGCACATGGAAATTGCACCCCATGAGTGGCAGACCATTTGTAGAGGAATCACTCACAACTACACGAACTACTAAAGTCCATCTATGCTAGGCATGACATAAAACACTGGAAGATGAAAAGGAGAGTAACAATTGTGTACCACTCCTAGAGCTAGAAGACTTTGAGAACTTGATGCATATCCTCGATACTCTAGATGCATATCCTCGATACACTACTGGACATTTTGCCTAGAAAAACTGGTACAAGATTTTCAACGGTGGATGGGCAAGAGCTTACATCGTTATATATGCTTAGTTCAGCATATTTGCCCAATATAGCCATACAAGATCTGGATCTCAGGTTGTTTGAGCTAAGCCATCAAGGATTACATGCTTCCATAAAACTTACAAGCCCGAAGGATTCCTTAGGCTAGAGCGATACATCTTCCCAGACAACTCTGAAACCCATTGGTTGAAATATGTGGGAGCCATGGAAGCCCATGAGCATTTCAATGAAGTATGGCAAAAAGAGTTCACAAATAACTCTCTTTTGGCCCCACACTATTGTCCCATAGCCGGTTGAACCTACTCAACTAGAACCCTTGAAAATCTTTGTCGCTCTGCACGTAAGGCATGTAACAAAAAGTTAGCACTCACAGAAAAAAAAGAAAAAAGGCTAATTGACGAGGAAAGTGCTAAAGATGAAGAAACATGATAGGTGACCAAGCACTTTAAGACCTTTCAAATGGCCGACCACTTTGTTCAATATTATTTGGCTCAAAGGTCTAATAATGGGCAACCTGGGACCTCATATGACGGTCCACCAGCCAAGGTTAAGGAAGTGAACTTGGTAGCCAAGGTTAAGGAAGTGAACTTGGCAGGCCACGGTGAAGACCCGAGGC
Source organism: Cibotium barometz (assembly GCF_041138505.1). Taxonomy (NCBI): domain Eukaryota; kingdom Viridiplantae; phylum Streptophyta; class Polypodiopsida; order Cyatheales; family Cibotiaceae; genus Cibotium; species Cibotium barometz. Next base: position 52,751,715 of record NC_141076.1, read on the forward strand.
CCATATTCGTTTGCAAAAGACTTTCAAAGGAAGAAGAAGCAGAGCCCATTGCTCTCTTAACTGAATTCTAGGATTGCTTTGCTTAGAAGTACATGGATATAAAGGGTGTACCTCCAGAAGTGGTACAACATACCATTCCCATGGTTGATGGAGCTAGGCTAGTCAAGCAACGAGCTTACCTAATGAACCTCAAATATTCCAAGATGGTCCGCGAAGAGATTGAAAAACTTATTGACCGATGGATTCATCTATGAAATTGAACATATGGAATGGGTATCACCTTTGTGATAGTGCCCAAGAAAATTGAAAAAGTCAGCGTGTGTGTTGACCTCAAAAAGGTAAATGCCACCACCATAAGGGACCACTACCCTTTACCAGTCACTGAACACGTGTTAGAAAGAGTAGCGGGAAAGGAAGCCTACAACTTCCTAGATGGATTCTCAGGATACAACCAGGTGTTGATTGACCCTATGGACCAATGCACTGAATGGGGTACTTATGCATACAAAGTCATGCCTTTTGGTTGACCAATGCCCCTAGAACCTTCCAATTCTTAATGTGTATGGCTTACAAGGAATATCTCTAGAAGTTCCTAGAAGTCTTCATGGACGACCAATGTGTCAATTCTTCTTGGAAGGAGCATCTCACATGTTTGCATAAGGTGTTAGAGCGATGCATACTATATCGCATCTCACTGAACCCTCTTAAATGCCAATTCTAGGTTCAACATGTTTGCATAAGGTGTTAGAGCGATGCATACTATATCGCATCTCACTGAACCCTCTTAAATGCCAATTCTAGGTTCAACATGGAGTGATCCTAGGACATATCAACTCCAGGCAAGGAATATCGATTGACGACAGCAAAGTGCAGCTCATTCTCAAGCTGCTGCCACCTACCAACTTCAAGGGTGTCCAAACTTCATGGGACATGTCTGCTATTATCGACGATGCATTTTTATGTATGCTAATATGGCTAGACCCCTTTACAAACTCCTTATAGTCTTTGAGTGGACATAAGAATGCCATAGAGATTACACTACACTTAAAAAAGCCTTGGCAAGCGCTCCAATCCTTAGATCCCCCAACTGGGATCTCATCTTCCATGTCTATATTGATGCCTCAGCATTTGCTCTATAGGGTGCATGCTGGCCCACCAACCCGGCGAACACAATATGGACTTCCCCATTAGTTTTGCCAGCCTGCCAACTCAACGAAGATGAGAGAAATTACACCACAATTGAGAGAGAAGGATTAGTAATGGTTTACACACGGCTAAGAAGTTTTGCCATTATCTTTGGCGACCAAGCTCGTCTTCTTCATAGACCATTAAGCCCTCTTGTACCTGGTTAATAAGCCCTGTATGACAGGCAGCAGAATCACCAGGTGGCTAACTTATCTTTCTAGAGTTTGATTTCACTGTTATGGGGTGAAAAAAAGTTCTTAGCATGTTCTAATAGCAGATCACATGTCAAGGATCCCCAATGGCGAACTGGAGTAGACGATGAATTACCAGATGCAGTCCTGTTTCAAATTTGCTTAATTCCTGAATGGGGCAAAGAAGTGGCTCATTGTTTAGCCCACTGGCTTACCAATTGATCCTCTTCTCTCAATAAGGATCCTGCCCACCGCTTAATAAAAAAAATAGCCCTGTACCAACTGATCACGGGTCAACTTTAAGTAGGGCAAGGAAAAAATCCTAAGACGTGTTTGGGAATATGATTATGTCTTCCTCCTTGAACAAGCTCACTCTGCCCCTGTGCTGGCATCACTGCTTGTCATAAGGTTCTCATAGTAGCTTGGTTATGGTGGCCCACTTTAATGGCTGACACTGCTGAGTATGTCAAACGATGTGATGAATGCCAAAATGGATCAAACTGAAGCTAGAAGCCTCTAGATCCTAGCTAGACTTGGTTAGTGGCCTCTCTCACCTATAAATAGACCCTCATTTCTTTGTATTTTCATATTTGAGTAATTACATGCCAATATTATCTTCATTTTAGTGTAATTCTATTATCTCTCTATTTGTCTCTACTTTTGGAAGCTTTGGAGCTTCACAATTCTCCATCCTCTCTTGGAGATTACCCTCCCCAACTTGGTGGTTTTTTCTTGAAATCAAGCTTTCTAATGATTCATAATGTTTAAATGGTTTAATACTAATCTTTTTGCTTAATTATAGTATTTTTATTAGTAAATCTCTCTTTTTGGAAAGATTAATCATCTTTATGGTTAGAAACTTGTTAGAAGGATGGTTCTTAATGATAAACTCATTATCTTAAACAAAAATCTAGGCTTGACAAGCTCGAGGAAAAGATTAGGTATTTTTATGATCTAGTTAAAAATGATGATTAATTGCTTTAAGCTTGTTTATGATTAAGAAAAATCATATTAATTCATTTTAAGTTGAAAGAGGGCTATGCTACCATTTTTGGAAATGAGGAATGAATATTTAAGAATAATCAAGAGATTTAATCATAATTATTCTTATAGTTATGATTATAATTATGTTATGTGTGCATAAATAAATTTTAGTTTAAAAGAGGAGTTCTTATCATATTTCAATTATGAATATTCATTTAAAGTTAGAAAATTGAACATTCTCAAAAGTTGCAGCAGCGAAGTTATGGGAAAATTTTCTAGAAAAAAGATAAATCTTATTTTTATGCATAAATTTAATAAAGAAAAAAGAGGAATTTCCATCATATTCTAGGCATAGATATTTTTATGCTAAAAGAATGATTTTTGTTATATTTATGGAAAATAATTTTATAGAATGATGCAAAAAGAGAAATTCCCACGATATTTGAGGTACAAACATTTTTAATATCAAAAGAGGAATTTTTGGCATATTTCAAAATATGGATATTTTTATTTATTTAAAAGTGAAATTTTGAGTTTACCATTTCTTAGAAAATATAGGGAAGCTATGGAAAAATTTATATCATTAGAGAATGAATTTATGCATGATAAATTTTATGCTAAAAGTGAAGTCTTGAGCATTATTCAATTGTCAAAAAAATAAAGAAAGTTATGCATAAATTTTCTAGAATCATTCAATTTATGAGAAATTATGGAAATGATTCATTTAGATGAATAGATGTAGGAATGATGTGAATGGATGTAAGGAATGATGTGAATGGATGTGAATGAATGTGAATGGCTGTAGGAATGATGCGAATGAATGTGAATGGATATAGGAATGGATGTGAGTGGATGTAGGAATGATGTGAATGAATGTGAATGGATGTGAATGGATGTAGGAATGATGTGAATGGATGTAAGGAATGATGTGAATGGATGTAGGAATGATGTGAATGGATGTGAATGGATGTAGGAATGATGTGAATGAATGTGAATAGATGTAGGAATGATGTGAAAGGATGTGAATGAATGTGAATAGATATAGGAATGATGTGAAAGGATGTGAGTGGATGTAGGAATGATGTGAATGGATGAGAATGGATATAGGAATGGATGTGAGTGGATGTAGGAATGATGCGAATAAATGTGAATGGATGTAGGAATGATGTGAATGGATGTAGGAATGATGTGAAAGGACGTGAATGGATGTAGGAATGATGTGAATGGATGTAGGACGATGTGAATGGATGTGATTGGATATGGAATGATGTGAATGGATGCAGGACGATATGAATGGATGTGGAATGATGCGATGTGAATTGATGTAGAAGAATGTGGAATAATCAGAAATAACGTGGAATAATGGGAGTTTGTTGGAAATTGTATTTGTATATGAAATCTATTTTTAAAGATTGTTTTATGTCAAGAATATTGGGGAAACATTTTAACTATCTTGTCGAATAAGGTCGTGTGAGGACCTAAGTGAAAAGGTTGCAAGCTGACAGAGATTCAATGAAGGACGTCTCACGTGGCAAGGTTGGCCGAGGTCTTGACCAGCCTCGGTTCGATTAAAATGGTGAGCTTCGGGTAACGGTGGATGAGGGACCAAGGAAGCGGCCTATGAGTGAAGCATGCTAGGTGACCTGTGAAGGACCCTAGAGGATGCTGACCATACGGTGCTCGGGCTCTGGGTCGTCCAAGATACCCACACGTGCGTCGGGGAAGAAAAATGAGTTGGTGCTGTTTTCTTAACACAGGCATGGATCGGTTGATTGGCCTTGCTGGTCTTCAACGGATAAGTTCATGGATCTTTTATATGGATCTTGTTGGTTGATCTTGTTGATCCCCAACTGAGAGTCCATATGGTTTTTATGTGATTAAACTCTAGGCACTATGGGCTAGGAACTATTGAAAAGGTCCCTGAGTGAGCAGGTGGTGTGAGCATTCTGGTTCCGATGATGCCATAGGTACACTGAGGAAGGAATGTCTAAAATTGGATCTTAGGGATGGAAAGTGGAAAAGTTGGAAATTGGATCTAGAAATGGGATACTGAGGATTAGGAAGGAAACACTGTGGTTTTATTGCAAATCTGTTTTGGAAATAGTTGAATCAGAGAAAAGGCAATTTCATATTGGGTGTGTAAGTGGTCGTCTGTCTATTCAATTTTTGCATAAGAGCCGGCTAGGGGGCTTGGGAACTTTTTTCCCTGGTACCCACCAGGACAAAACATAACTAAATTTTTATAATGGATCCTATCAATATAGTGGTTGGGCGGTTGGCTAACCCATGGGATTGTATGGGATTAAGTTGGACTGATGGATTCCTAGAATTAAAATTCAATTCTTTTCAAGTTACGATAGTTGAAGTAAATCACGGATAATCCTTGTTCTATGGAAAGGAATCAACAGATGTGCCTCTTAATGGGGAAAAAAGCGTTGGTCTCTATGATCCAAGTGCAAGCTCCTCCCTTGATCTGGCCATGTGACCCACGGGTTTGGTCGGAATGCAAAAGGGTAATTAAGGCTCTTACTACGTTAGAATAAAATTTCCTGGAGAAATCGCCTAAAATTTCCTGGAGGAATCGCCTATGCCTTCTAGGCGAGGGAAGTTTTTTTCGGGTTCAGTTTTGGAAGCACCGAGATATTAGTATCTTGTCCTGACATTCGTGGGCAGGGCCTCGAGTGGGAAGCTCTGCCCTGTGCAAGAAGTTTCTACTTCCGATTTGCTAGCACCCCAGAATTGGATGCGCAGAGGGGCAGGGATCTTTCAGCTAGTATCAGAGCGAATTGGCTAAAGTGGATAAACCAAGAAATAAGAAATGCCAAAAAATTATGAGTTACCAGTAAAAGATTGTAATTATGTGTTGAAATTCGTACGAATTGATATTCAGAATGGAGATTTATAAATTGGGAATTGGGTTTTTAGATGGAAGTACCACAATTGTGTGGAATCCCTGACTTGCTTGAGGTCTAGACATGATGGTATTTACCTTATAGCTCCAAGGACCGTGATTACCCGTATATATCGTGGGTATAACTGTAGCTCTTTACTGACAATATATATGAGTGAATCTAAGACCTTGATGTTATAAGTAAAAATGCTACCCTAGATGATGATTTCGGATGCTGGTTGATATGATTTTAGAGTTCTGGTTGAGAATTGATGAATTGATTTGGATTCTGATTAAAAGATGATGATTTCTGAATTCTGGTTGAAAGTAGATAAGTTGAATAAAGTCATGATGAGGATGAATGGAGAGAATCCTAGTGATGATGTTAGTAACTTGGAAGACGATTATGACTTTCAGCAGATCACTATATGAGATTAGTGGATTGTGCTGATAGATTGTTCGCAGTTTGTCCTTTGACCCAATGGACCCAATTGAGGAATGACAAATTGAGAACTTGTATAACTGAAATTCCGGTGGGGAATGTTCAGAAGATAATTGGAAATTACTGGTATGATGGACCATTTTTGTATTAAGGATATGAATAAACTGTTTTTTGATGATGAGTTCTATATGTTTCTTCTTGTAGAAGGGATCTTTATCCCAAGGTTCTAAGAGGGTTGATCAAACTTTAAGGAACCCTAGAATCAGTTGGATCTAAAGTTTAACTCCTTTTAGATTTGAAGTGATCTTTTCATCTGAGCGTTTTGGTTAAGTTGGGAAAAGGGACTTAACAGGGAATTTTTGTATTGATAGGATCATGGATCAAGATCGTCATGGTAGAAATGTTAGCCCCTGACGCGATGAGAAAGAGCTCGACCTAGATGTTCGCAAAGCTCTTCATCTCAGCTTGGACCTTTCAAAGGTGAAGAGAGCACTTGGGAGAAACAGTAGAGAAGTGGATCGAAGCTATGGAAGAGTACTTCGATGTCACTGGTTACAATGAAAAAAGTAAGGAGGCTCTTGCCCTGTTGAAGATTGTAGAAACAGCTAGGGTAGCGTCGTGGAGGAACCACTGTGAGGACAAACTATTTGGATCGAAACACCCAAATGTGGAATGATCTCAAAGCTTACCTCAGGAAGAGATTCTGTCCTCTCGGCTTCCTAGAATCTAAGATAAATGAATTCTTGGAGCTAACCCAGGGAAGCCAAACCATGGAGGAATATCACCAGATTCGCTCTCCTCTCAAATACTCACCACCACTGGATAAAGAACAGTTGATGGCTAGGTTCATTTGGGGAATGAATGAACCCTTGGATACCCTGGTGAAGAATGCTAAGCCAGGTTCTATGGATGAAGCAGTGCACATGGCGAAGGATTTTGTCAAGGCCTTTGTTGTCAAGATCCCGTTGAAGCCAACACCATCATCTTTCAAAAGATTCCTAGCTCCGGAAGGTGATTCCAACTTTTCACCTCCTAAGAGACAACAAGGTCAAACTTAGGATACGGGAAGTTCCAGAATGGAAGAAAGGTCTTTTTTCTAGAACACAATTCCCTGGAATTCAACTTCAGAAGTTCCACCCTTGAACAAAGAAGTTAAATGCTTTAACTACCAGGGGTCGGTCATCGTAGTATGGATTGCCCAACTCCTTTTGCATCAAGGTTTTCGGGACAAGGAAGTCAAGGACCAAGATTCCAGAAGCCAGCTCCTTCCTTCTAGAGTAATCAAGGTCCTTCCCGTCAAAATCAGGGAAACCTCAGAGGAAGATTCCCTAACCAACCCTTAGCTCTTCAATGCAAAGTAATGCAAAACCTCAACCTTAGAATAGGGGAAGTCAAGGGATATATTCCCAAATCGGCCATCTACTTCCAAGGCAGTACGCTGGAATTAATAGAAGAAGAAAGAGAACTAAGACATTATCCTCCAGCTACGAGCTGAGGACATCTCGTATTTTTTAAGTGGGGTAGTATGTAAGATTCCTCCCTCCAACTTTGGAGATGTAAAGGCGTAAGAACCTCCCCTTTAGTTTCTGTAATCATCCCCTAATTCATAATACAAGAAAACATTGTTTTCCCTTTTGGCCTAGAGAGAGAAAATATTCTAGAGAGAGATAATACAAAATTGAGATATTTTTGGATACAAAGTTTCCTCTAATATCTAAGATGAATTCCCCTAAAATAGAAGTTCAAAAATAATTTTTCAATGTGCATTAGAAATCAATTGAATATGTGTATAAGAGACCTTAGCCTAAGGGTCCACATTTTCAAATTTTTTTGATTATGGTCCAAATAAGGTTCCAAAGGGCCAATAGGATTAATCCAAGTGTTGGGAGGATAAAAATACAACGAATAAAAGAAAATCATCCAAAAATGAGTAAATGCTCACATAAGATGAAGAGTTGACCAAGTACTGGGTTTATTAGTTAAAAATTTATTAGAAAAAAAATCAAATTTTGACACCTCAATAAGGGGGAAAAGGGATCATGAAGGAGGCACCTTTTTTTCATCATTACCTTTCATTTTTGATTTAAAAAAATGAGATATTTTTATCTCTCCTCTCTCCTCCTGCAAACTGGATCAAAAAGTGAGCTAAATTGGTCCAAAACTTGTCCAAAATGGATCAAACTTAAGTTGGAAGCCTCTAGATCTCAGTTGGACTTGGTTAGTGGCCTCCCTCACCTATAAATAAACCCTCATTCCTTTGTATTTTCATATTTGAGTAATTACATGCCAATATTATCTTCATTTTAGTGTAATTCTATTATCCCTCTATTTTGCCTCTACTTTTGGAAGATTTGGAGCTTCACAATTCTCCATCCTCTCTTGGAGATTACCCTCCCCAACTTGGTGGCCAAAGCTTGCTTTGTGGGCTTCACTTCTTTCTTTAAAAAATCAAGCCAAAATAAAAGGTAAGCCTTAATCCAATGGTTTTTCTATCTTTCTCAATGGTTATCTCCTTCGCAACCCCTCTAATGCTTGGGAAGCTTTCAATTAAATGGTTTTTTCTTGAAATCAATCTTTCTAATGATTCATAATGTTTAAATGGTTTAATACTAATCTTTATGCTTAATTAGTAAATCTCTCTTTTTGGAAAGATTAATCATCTTTATGGTTAGATCCTTGTTAGAAGGATGGTTCTTAATGATAAACTCATTATCTTAAACAAAACTATAGGCTTGACAAGCTCAAGGAAAAGATTCGGTATTTTTATGATTTTAATCTAGTTAAAAATGATGATTGATTTCTTTAAGCTTGTTTATGATTAAAAAAAATCATATTAATTCATTTTAAGTTGAAACAAGGTTATGCTAATATTTTTGGAAATGAGGAATGGATATTTAAGAATAATCAAGAGATTTAATCATAATTATGCTTATAATTATGTTATATATGCATAAATAAATTTTAGTTTAAAAGAGGAGTTCTTATCATATTTCAATTATATGAATATTCATTTAAAGTTAAAAAATTAAACATTCTCAGAAGTTACACTGAAGCTATGGAAAAAATTTTCAGAAAAAAATATAAATCTTATTTTTATGAATAAATTTAATAAAGCAAAAAGAGGAATTCCCATCATATTCTAGGCATAGATATTTTTATGCTAAAAGAATGATTTTTGTCATATTTATGGAAAATACTTTTATAGTATTTATACATAATTGTTTAAATAGAGAAAAGAGGAATTTTGGTTATATTTATTTTTACATGCATAAACATTTAGATGCGAAAGGAGGAATTCCCACGATATTCTAGGTACAAACATTTTCAATATCAAAAGAGAAATTTTTTGCATATTTTCAAAATATGGATATTTTTATTTATTTAAAAGTGAAATTTTGAGTATTATCATTTCTTAAAAAATATAGAGAAGCTATGGAAAAATTTATATCATTAGAGAATAAATATATGCATAATAAATTTAATGCTAAAAGTGAAGTCTTGAGCATTATTCAATTGTCAGAAAAATAAAGAAGGTTATGCATAAATTTTCTAGAATCATTCAATTTATGAGAAATTATGAAAATGATTCATTTAGATGAATGGATGTAGGAATGATGTGAATGGATGTAGGAATGATGTGAATGGATGTGAATGAATGTGAATGGATGTAGGAATGATGCGAATGAATGTGAATAGATGTAAGAATGATATGAATGAATATGAATGGATGTAGAAATCATGTGAAAGGATGTGAATGGATGTGAGTGGATGTAGGAATGATGTGAATGGATGAGAATGGATATAGGAATGGATGTGAGTGGATGTAGGAATGATGTGAATGGATGTAGGAATGATGTGAATGGATGTAGGAATGATGCGAATGAATGTGAATGGATGTAGGAATGATGTGAATGAATGTGAATGGATGTAGGAATGATGTGAATGGATGTGAGTGGATGTAAGAATGATATGAATAGATGAGAATGGATATAGGAATGGATGTGAGTGGATGTAGGAATGATGCGAATGAATGTGAATGGATGTAGGAATGATGTGAATGAGTGTGAATGGATGTAGGAATGATGTGAAAGGATGTGAATGGATGTAGGAATGATGTGAATGGATGTACGACGATGTGAATGGATGTGATTGGATATGGAATAATGTGAATGGACGTGAATGGATATGAATGGACGTGGAATGATGCAATGTGAATTAATGTAAAAGAATGTGGAATAATCAGAAATGATGTGGAATAATGGGAGTTTGTTGGAAACTGTATTTGTATATGAAATCTATTTTTAAAGATTGTTTTATGTCAAGAATGCTGGGAAAGCATTTTGACTATCTTGTCGAATAAGGTCATGATGAGGACCTTATTGAAAAGCAAGCTGACGATAAGGTCATGATGAGGACCTAAGTGAAAAGATTGCAAGCTGACGGAGAGTCAATGAAGGACGTCTCACGTGGCAGGGTCGGCCGAGGTCTTGACCAACCTCGGTTCGATTAAAATGGTGAGCTTTCGGTACGATGGATGAGGGACCAAGGAAGCGGCCTATGAGTGAAGCGCTAGGTGACCTGCGAAGGAGCCTAGAGGGTGCTGACCATACGGTGCTTGGGCTCTGGGTCGCTCAGGATACCCACGCGTGGGTCGGGGAAGAAAAATGAGTTGGAGCTATTTTCTTAACATGGGCATGGATCTGGTTGATTGGCCTTGCTGGTCTTCAGCGGATGAGTTCATGGCTCTTTTATATGGATCTTGTTGGGGTTGATCTTGCTGATCCCCAACTGAGAGTCCATCTGGTTTTTATGTGATTAAACTCCTAGGTACTATGGGCTAGGAACTATTGAAAAGGCATCTGAGTGAGTAGGTGGTGAGCATTCTGGTTGCCGATGATGCCATAGGTACGCTGAGGAAGGAATGACTGAAATTGGATCTTAGGGATGGAAAGTGGAAAAGTTGGAAATTGGATCTAGAAATGGGATACTGAGGATTAGGAAGGAAACACTGTGGTTTTATTGCAAATCTATTTTGGAAATAGTTGAATCAGAGAAAAAGGCAATTTCATATTGGGTGTGTAAGTGGTCTGTTTATTTATTTTTTGCATGAGCACCAGCTAGGGGGCCTGGGAACTCTTTTCCTTGGTACTTGGGACAAAACATAACCAAATTTTTATAATGGATCCTATCAATATAGTGGTTGGGCGGTTGGCTAACCCATGGGATTGTATGGGGTTAGGCTGGACTGATGGATTCCTAGAATTAAAATTCAATTCTTTTCAAGTTACAATAGTTGAAGTAAATCACGGATAATCCGTGTTGTATGGAAAGGAATCAATGGCTGTGCCCCTTGACGGGCGCGGGGAAAAACGCGTTGGTCTCTATGATCCAAGTGCAAGCTCCTCCCTTGATCCGGCCACGTGACCCGCGGGTTTGGTTGGAATGCAAAAGGGTAATTAAGGCTCTTGACTACATTAGAATAAATTTTCCTGGAGGAATCGCCTATGCCTTCTAGGTGAGGGAAGTTTTTTCCGGGTTTGGTTTTGGAAGAACCGAGATATTAGTCTCTTGTCTGGACATTCGTGGGTGAGGCCCTGAGTGGGAAGCTCTGCCTTGCGCAAGAAGTTGCTACTTTTGCTCTGCTAGCACCCCAAAATTGGATGCGTAGAGGGGCAGGGATCTTTCAACACTCAAACCAGATATATAATTGCTACCACAAACTACTGCACCAAGTGGGTAGAAGCTCAACCCACAAAGCTGATGCTCGATTAATGACCAAATTTCTCTATGAGTCTGTAACCACATGCTTCGGGTGTCCTCTCGAGCTTGTCACCGACAATGGAACACATTTTATCCAACGAAGTAATCAAATTCCTTTTACAAGTGTTCCTTGTCACCCATAGGAAGTCCTCCCCTTACTATCCTCAAGTGAAAGGCTAAGCCAAAAGTACAAACAAAATCTTGTGTGCCATTCTGACCGAAATAGTGGAGGCCAGCCACAAACAACTAGGAACAAAAATTGCCGGCTACACTTTGGGCTTATAGAACTTCATATAAGGTAGCAACTAATACTACCCCCTTCAGAGTTTAACCTATGGCACTGAAATAGTCATGACCATGGAGTTCTTAGTCCTAAGCCTAGGTGTCGCAGTGCACAAAAAACTCACCAAAAATGCTTTAAGTTGTCGCCTGTTCGAACTTGAAAAGCTCGATGAAACCCGCCTCCTTGTAGTCTACATCATGGCGTAAACAGTGGTTCGACGACCAGCTCAAGGACAAACAGATGAATGAGGGTGACATGTTTCTCTTATTCAGCACAAAAACACATAAGAAAAAGCTCAAACTCCGTGGGTTAGGACCTTTTTTGGTCTTTGAAATCACACCACAAGGCGTTGTGCACATTAAAACCCTTGATGGTGTCGAGATGGCAGGACACTTCAATGATAGCAAACTTAAATGCTACAATGGACCTCTCAGTGAGGCCACTTTGAAGGCCATCCACCATGATAAAAAACAACGAAAACAAGAACACGAGGATATGAAAAAAAATGGGCAAGAAGAGGCCAAGGCGAGGCAAGCCAAGCTGAGGAAAAATCATGTTATGGTTAACATGGCCCAAGTAATCGACTTAGAAGACGAAGACTGGGAGGTGAAGCTAGCTCACTTATGGTTATGAATGACCACATCAACCAGTTTTTCCCAAAAATTAGCTCTTGTTGATACACGGGCTAGTTACAATTTATTGTCCTATGAAACATGACGCTCCATTGGGGGACCCACATTGAAAGAAACACCTGCCGTTGTCACCACGGTTGCCTTACAACATATTCATTGCATTGGCACAATCACACTTTTGTTCCACATTGGAAATAATCCCCTAGAAGGGAAGATTTATGTGATGCCTATAGGAACTATGATCAAGAGGTCATCCTCGGATGGATGGGCCATAATAGATGCTACATCAATTGGGATGCATGGGCAGCCACTCTACAATTGGCTTATGGTGGCCACGTTTCCGTTCTAATGATAGATGATAAACCAGTTCCCATTACTCCCCCATTCCACGAACTCCCATTCCCACCACCCACAAAAATACCCCAACACCTCACCCTGATCACTCTGTTCCCCCAAAGAAAAGGCCTCTCAATATGCCATCCACACCAACGCCTCTCGCACCCACACAACCACCATAGTGGCAGCGTGCTCTCACGTGGCCAAATCACAAGTCGCTACCACACCACATCATACTAACCAAACTAACATTGCTAACCATACTAACAAATTTTCATCGGGTTTGATATCTCACCACTGGGTGCCCAAGCAACTTCCTGCAGTGCAAGGCTACTATGAGGGAACATCTCCATTGTGGATCCCCAAAAGGTCCCACCATCCCCCTCGCCAATGGGCATCCAGAGTTTCTCGTCCCCAGAGTAGGCCCCCCATTCACTAACCTCAAGCCTATAAGGTACAGGATCGACACAAATCTACGCGCCCTCCTAGGTGCTATGACCCTTGACCAAACCCTAAACCCATGCACTCAACCTTCTGTGGATCCCAAAATATCTTCTCCTTGTGCAACATTACTATGAAGGCAATCATACCGTATGGATCCCCAAACCTCTCCAACCTAAGCTCCTGCCTCATGTCACACCTCAGTCACCTACCCTTCAAAGGGAACCCAAGGCAACATCTACAGTCAAGATTACTCAAGACAAAGGGAAGCAAAAAGTCCTAAGTGACACAGTCACCCCCGAGCCACCGCTGACAAACTTCATTACAGATATATCTTCAACATATGAAGCAATTCCTCCACCTATCATTTAGAGGCTTGACAGGACTGCAAAACTCCCTTATCCCCAGCTACTTCCTTGCCACTCACATTGGAATCTCTTCAGGAAGTGCTACCCCCTACTTCGCCATTACCTAATTGGCATAAACTCCTTTCTTTGGCAAACTGGGCACCCGGTCAGTACAATACCTGCAATGGGGTGTTGGTGGCAGCATAGCCTTTGTGTACAAAACCTGTGATAGGGTACACAAAAATAAAATAAAATCAAAGTGCCACGGCCATTCCTTTCTGAGAATTATAACTGCCACGACCGTTCCTTCCTCAAACACAAAGCCCGCGGCTGTTCCAAGTTTTGCACGGTCGTTCCCTTCTCAAGTTTGACTTACCACGAGAACGTTCCCAGTTTGGAATGGTTGTTCCCTCTCTTGCACATTACCACAGTCGTGCTGACTCTCTATTCAAAAGCCCCCAGTCATTCCAACCAGTCCCGCGAGCCCACGATCGTTTGATCATTTTTTCGTGTGACCGTTCAATCATCCTGCCATGCCTATTCACTTGTAGCCTGACTTGCCATGCCCGTACACTTACAGTCGCACGCCCGTTCCTTGAACTTGCCACGGCCATGTCTTCTTAACAGAGCTATAAATATGGCCTTCTCCTCCCATTTTCTCACTTTTCACTCTCAGCCTAGCCAAACTCTTGCAAAAATTTCCCACAAACCCTTACCCTCACAGCTAGCCTTCAAGATGTCTGAAGCTTCAGACTTCTCCCTGGAGGTGCTCCACCATACTTCCCCAAGGTGAAAGAGACCTACGAGTGGATGCTTCGAGGAGTATAAGAAGCACCCAGCCTACCTCTCCCATCTAGGCAAAACACTAATGAAGCTTCAGACTTCTCCCTGGAGGTGCTCCACCATACTTCCCCAAGGTGAAAGAGACCTACGAGTGGATGCTTCGAGGAGTATAAGAAGCACCCAGCCTTCTCCCTGGAGGTGTTCCACCATACTTCCCCAAGGTGAAAGAGACCTACGAGTGGATGCTTTGAGGAGTATAAGAAGCACCCGCCTACCTCTCCCATCTAGGCAAAACACTAATGAAGTAGGTAAATGGACACACTGTCTATTCCCACATGAAGAACCATTGTAAAGTTGAGCACAAGCTCCTTTACTACACATGGCCATGATATAGAGCTATTGTAGCTGACCCAGCTGTGGTCCAAAAGTTGGAGCTACTCGGATTAGGCTTACTATCCACACTGGAGCCTTGGGGGGGATAGCCTTGTACAACTCATTGCATTTCACAGATACCTATGATGCAAATCAGCACACAAGTATCATTTTGGATATCGAGGGGAGATGGCATCCAGTCCAGCTCTCAGCATCAGACATGTGTGAGAGGTACTAGCATTACCCACAAGTGGAGCAACCATATGTCTACCTTGTTAATGCCCTTAAGCTCACCTATGGTCTGTATAGGGGGAATGCCAACAAGGATGGAGCTAAGTGGGGGAATGCCAACAAGGATGGAGTTGAGTGGGGCAACATTTCCCAGGATGACTTTGTAAAGCCAGCACGCGCCCTGCAGTTTCTCCTCACGACAAGGTGGACAAACAAGTTTAGCAAGTGCAGTCTGGCAACCTTGGCTCGTGTGTGCACTAGGGCCAGTAGGTCATTTGGGCCGACTACCTCTTCCAAGAGCTCCATGTAGTTTGCTCCAACCCCCAAGGCAAGTTGGCGGTCGCAACATTACTTTTTACTAGGATTCTTTATTATGCGGTGGGGTGGGATGAGCTACCCCTAGCCATCCAGTTGAGTGGACCCGCCGATGCCACCATTTCTTCTTTATACCCTCCATCCACCTCTCCTATTTCCCCACCAACCAAAAGGCCCCACCATGAATCCACACCTACAAATAGGCACAACCACCCCCAAGCCCCAGGCCCACACAAGAAGAGATTGCTGCTGCAGTTGCAAAAGTCGCCAAGAAGGCCGCAGAAGAAGAAGAGGATCACCAGAGGCAAGAATTCCTTCATAAAATTCTTTATGAGACCCCAGCCCCCCTGACAGTTTCACAAAAATGCCACCTCATGATCAAGTCGGCGGGCCTTCATTCCCTAGTGACACCCAAAATACTATCAACACTCTCCGTTGGGCCCGCACTGGTAGTTTTAGCTCTAGCCAAAATTACGCAGAAAGCATCCATGTGTCTTGCGACAGAGACATGCCTAATTTTGCCTAGGGTTTTGCTAATATGGCCCGAGAGCTCGTCAACAGATGACAGACTGCATCTCCCGACAGTAAGAAGTGGCACAAATTTTATAGAGGGAAATGTTATTATCCAGAGCAGTGTCTAAGGAGTTATACTAGAAAAATGTCTAGTTCATGGAGCTGCAAAAAAAAAATCGATCAACAAATAGAGCAGTTGGGCACAACCATTTCTAGAATTACTGAGCTCTAGTAACAGGTTAACCAAGCCCATGATGCAACGGCCACAACAGCCCACAAAGAGCTTACTCTCGTAAAAGAACTACACCAGGAGGCCATGAGCCGGGCCCAAACAGTAGAGAAAGCTCTTGCACGCACAACCACGGATTTTGCAAGGCACCGAAACATGAGCAGTTCGGAGAGGCAGAGTCCCGAGCTGCCTAGCCTCCGCCAACAACTCCATCAGCCCCTTCATCTAGCTCGGTCAATCATAAGGTGGACGCACTTATGGAGACCGCAACATAGCTCCCCATTTTGGCATTTCCCCATCAAACCCCTTGTTAGCTCCTCGACCTACAGTTCCAAGCCATCCACCTCAACCTCCTCCAACACGATATTTATATAGAGGAGTCCCTCTCCCGCCAAGAGTTTGCTTATTCTCTCTACAAGATCCCCCTCGATAGCCTAAGCCTGATCCCCCATTTTTTCTTCCAGGGGTTGATCACCTTTGAACACCCTCATGACTTCTTTGAACTCCCCGTCCACCCCCTTCAAGCCACCCTAACAACATGGAGCCTATTGCTTCGATATGGTTTCCCTACCTCAACCCCATCTGACCTCATTGAATTATCCTTATGAGATGGTGTCTGCCCCTACCCTTATCTCCCCCTCCTCTTGAGCCAGGCATTGCAATACCTCCGCACTGCTGGCTGGCATGTCGTCCATGACTCCTACATCTCCCTCCTTAGCGATCCTCTACCACCCTAATTAGCACTCGGCCTCCTCATTCTCTACCACCATTGCTTCACCCAAATCGAGGTCATGGAGGCCATTGGCATATGCCAGTTTGATGACACACCACATGGTCCTCAGGTTTCCGCTCCGCAAGCTGGCCCTGCCGCCAATGACAATGACGATGGCACAAATGGGTAGGGTAGCTTGCCACCTCCAAACCCACAAGCCTCTTCACCACCACCCCCTCCTCCACCGTCAGGACCCTTGTTAGCATCTCCTCACACACAACCCCCACCCCCACCCCCACCACCCCCCTCAAGCACCTCCACACTTCCACTTTTTGGTGCCCCAACATCTTCTCAGCCCCTTCACTTTCCCACTCCACCCCCATCACCCACACCCCCCTCGCCACCTTCACTATGCCTTAACTTAGGAATGCACAAAACATTCAAGGATATCCCCTCCACCTCTGTTGTTTGTCCCATCACCTTCAATCTCATTAGCGAGTAGCTGGCCTAGCGATGGCCCTTCCTCACCATACCATTTATTTGGGAGGTCTATTGCAACGTACCCTACGCATTGAGGATCAGCCCGAATCAACTCCCCATCTATAGATGGTGGGCTTTGAAAACTTTCCACGATGAACAACAAAAGAACCCAAAGTTGCAATTAAACTTCCCCTGGTTCATGTCCTTGTCACAGCAAAATCCTCGTATAGAAGAAACCATGGTCAGGCGCTTCAATGATTTCATTCGCCGTTACTACTAGGTCCTGGATGACCCAGCACAGTGATTGCAACCATCCGATTCTTCAACCTTATCATCACTTTGCTGGAGTCCTTCATGACATGGGACCACTACTTTGAGGGAGCCCAAGGCCTCACCTTTGACATTAACAAAAGGCCCACACTCAAGCAGCTGTTTGGCTACTACGAACGCATCATGTGGATGACTGCTTGTTGGTGGCTCCAGACTTTCAAAGACATGATGGAGACGACATTTTGGATGAGCTACCACGTCTTCCATCGTACCCCTCCTGCTTCTGCCTCGTGAAGGGACTTCATCCGCACATACTCTTTGTACTATAGTTTTTTTGACTAGTTCCCGAGGACGGACTTGCAATTGGGAGGGGGATATGTTAACCACTCTGGTTGACATGACCTTTTGCACACGGCTACCACACTACCTTTGTAATCCATCTTTTTTGTAACTGCGCTAAGAGCCAATTGTAAATGAGACAAGGGATGACTGAGCTTACATCTTGTGTAATGCTGTCATAAGGGATTGAAATACATAGAGCTAGTTAAACTAGGAAGACTAGTTTTGGGCCCCCATTTGTAATTGGGCAGCCGGCCATTGTAAAAAGTGAGCTCATGTATATAAGACATTTTATGGAATATGAAAAAGGACAATCCCATTTGTCTCAATTGAGTCTTGCCTTCTCTCCCTCTCACTCTCTCTTGAGCTTATGGTAGTTTGCTTGCTTGTGATATGCTTGTGATTGTTGGTGTATGTGAATAGGAATGGTGTTGGTCTGCCTTCTCTCCTTCTCTCCCTTAGAGAATGGCCCTAGAGCCATTCTCCCCATGCCTTTGGCCGTCCTTTTGTGCAAGATTTATCCAAAGTCATGGCCCTAGATCCATCCTCCACCCCTAGAGTATGACTCTAGAGCCATTCTCCCCACCCCAATGGCCTGCTTTTGTGCAAAAAAGACAATGTCCTAAAGCCATTATGTCCACCCCAAGAATGTCTCTAGAGACATGGGAAGCTCTTGCACCATAGAAAGAGTGTAGGAAATAGCAAATGTCATGGGGCTTGCCTCACCACACCCGGGAGCATAAAATAGCTCAAACCGAGAAGTTAATCTACCATAACCTAGCCCACAATTGCATAAAAAAGATGTGTCACTCACCTCGTTAAATGCTTGTGCTCGGATTGTTATAGGAGATAATGCTACTGTGCAGCCACACTCCAAGCTCCACTCCAATGCTACCGTCACACTCGAATGGAAGCTCAACCCTCCTCTCTCACTTAATCACACACACTCACTCTCTCACATACATGCAAGCAAGCACACAAGATCTCAAACAAGAAATAAAGTAAGAGCATAGGAGAATAGAGAAGAAGATCACTCTCTTGAATTAGCATAAAAGAATGAATGGTGAGAATACACAATGACCCTTATCTGGGCCCCCCGCCTTCACACCGTGGGTGACCATACTTAAAAAAATTAGGTCCATGGCTATCCCTGACTGCCTAGGCTTGTGCAAACACTTAATCTAAGAATACAATCTCCATAATTAATCCCATGGCATGCCTTTCATAGACAACCAACGATCACACATGTAAAATATACAATGACACTAGTGTTAACCCAATTCTAGGGTTAACAAGATCTATTGCCATTATCTTACATCAAGGAGTCACGAGACGACAGATACACCAAAGGGTCATACATTCAAGATATGAAGCAATAATGTCCAAAGTGACAGCTGGGACAGGCACCCGTAATGGTGTGACAGAGTATTTATGGCAATTCTCGCTTCAAGAGCATGTGGCAGCAAGTTAGGATGAAGTCCTAAGTGATGTACTTCATGGATATATTATGCAAATAGTCATTGTAATAGCATTAGGCCTCTCATGAGCCTAAAGTGCATGGCCGGCCCTATAGTTTAAGTAAGTGTGAACACTTATGGCCATGTATATAAGTGAATATCTCTCATAATACAATATACTCTCCCATTGTGCAATTGAGTCTTGATCTTGCTAATCCTCTTGCTAATCTCTCTTCCTAATGCATACTAGTGAGTGTGTGTGAGTGAAGTGAGGTGAGAGGAGAGACAAGTACCCATAGTGCAATGCGACGGTATGACAACGCTTGCGGGAGGCATGGGGGAATTGCTTCTCAAGGAGTTGTAGATACCTCAAGGGTTACGAGCTCGGCCATTGAAAAGATCCTCACACGACAGTTGTGGGGTTCACTAGGTAATCTCTTTTTGGATGTGTTTCAAGGAGGTTTAGGGTGAGACATAACAACTGGAGAGGTGTCCAATGAGGGTTAACATGCCTCCTTTCCTGATGCAAATTCCATCCTCGAAATATGTCGATGAAGATTGGTCGAGGCTATTGCTAGGTGCATGAAATGTTGGAGGTCCTGTCAAGTCTGCAAGGCAACATGGTACCACAAGTAAGGTGCATTTAAGCATAATGCAAATACCAATCAAGTTGTGGAGGAAAGATATTTATTGGTCAAATTTTCTAGTTAAGACAAGGGTAATATTAAGGTTAGTCCAAATTTGATCTAAACTAAGAAGGAGAAAAAAGCATTTTCGGGTTATGACCTTATGACCTTAGTCTTGACACACTATCTTTTGGTGAAACCATCTCTAGCTATTATATAGCCTCATAAATGAAACTGCTAAGTGATTATTATAAGGTTTTGTTTTGGTTCTAAAAATAGAAAAGTAGGGAACTACCCTACAGAGACCCAAACAATGGTTCAAAGACCTCATACAAGAGTATCTAAGAACCCCAAAGGACCTCCACAAATATGGTTTTTTTTAAAATCCCTCTATTAATAAGTTTGTAGCCACAAGGTCCCATCCCATGGAGATCAAGGCTATGGTCCCAAGGCTCCATCACTACTAAGAGCCAAAAGTCCTACCTAGATCGCACATGGTGATGGCTATCTTCTTGTGGGGGGTTTTGTTTTATGGGTATTTATTTATTTTTTAAAAATAAACTAGTTTCACTTTTACAATTCACTTTGGAGTCTCTATTCTAACTAAAGAGGGCACACTAAGGAAGGTGGAGTACTTGACATACTCCTTTGGCATACTCTAAGGTCCATCTCTCAAGGAAGATTGAACTAGGACCAAAGCCTACTAACTAGAAAATTGATAGACCAGATACCTAACAATGCAAGCAAGCACTCAACACACAATAAATGGAGAATTATAAAAATATTAAAATAATAGCAAAAGGTAAGGATGGGTTAGAATACACCTGGGTAATGAAAATCCTGTCCATATCGAGGTTGCACGTCATTGCATGTTATAATTCTAGATCTAGTCTACATGACTACACCTCAATCATACTCATCTAGTAAGCTCATGTTAGATAACCATAGTTCATAAGCATGCTCCGATTCTTCATCATTAGGTTGATTCCCCCCTCACTTGGGTGTGTATATATGTATCGTCTGGTGTACTAGGTAATGGTTTGAGTGTATCCCCACTATGATATGGCATGGGTACTATAGGTAAGTTAGCTAAGTAGCTACCGTGAGCTAAGCTTCCTAGGAAATCACCCACTATACCTGAGAAGGGATAAGGAAGTGGAAACATATATGCCATAATTGGTGGTGTAAGTCCATAAGTTCTTGCCCTCCTATGCTGCTCTACAGGTTGTTCCTATGCAATTCTATCTTGCTAGGGTCCTCCAACTGCGTAACATACACTCATGTGATCATGTCACTATGGTGTCTCTCCTACCATGGACTACAATAGTCATATCCCATAGTGCCTAAAATAAGTTCTGCACTGCCAACATAAGTAGTGCCAACATAAGTAGGACACTGCGTACAACATGCGATGCCTACATGTAAGGTATGGTGCAAGGGGATGGAACTGTAGGTAGAATAGGTTCACAAAGATGGCCCAACATCTCTCCCCTAATGGTGCATAAAAATAGCATGAGTGGGTTTGGAAAGGAGGAATACTTAGCTGCCCTTGATAGTACCATTCCTGGCAATCCGGGTCCAAAATAGGGTCACTTGTGTTGGTCCACAAAAAGGCCATGCTCACGGTTTGTAGTCACAACAGAGTCGTACTTCATTCTTATGTGCTCCTTCTCAATATCTTTATTTATTTATTTTTTAAATTTGTATGGTTAGTCAGATTTTTAGTATGTGTATAGTTGCTATATTGTTGTACACTGTTTCTTCAAGCTATATTGTCAGGGGCTAGCTTTTTCCAATAGGCTCCCTCTTTATATGGACATGAACTTTGTCGAGGAGAAAAACGTGAGGGAAAAAGTAATGATATTAGCATAAGTCCCCCCTTCCTACTTTCTATCATACCTTGAGCTTGCGGAAGGTATTATAAGTTTTTTGTAACCATCCCTTCCAACTTTGCTCTGTTAATGTTTGCTGGCTAGGAGCGCTTTTTGGGGATCCATGTTCGGGTAACTTGTAACTTGGACTTCTTGAGCCGACTCTTGTGTTAAGGTCCTCCTTTCTTGGTCGGTTGAGGTGGCATGGATTGAGAAATATTGGGAACCCATTTCAAGGTATATTTAGGTTTTCACTCTTTAGCTCATTGTATCTGTTCATTCTTTTGAGATGCAAGTGTTTGCTATGTGGAGGTAGAAGAAACGAGGATGTTTTGAATATTGGACACTAAAGTGACTAAAGTGGAGGGCATTTCCATATATTTTGTGGATGTTGAAGCTTCTTTCTCTTTGCGACCACCAATAATAGTGAGAGATGGCAGAGGTTTATGAGTAGATTGTTCAGTTGTGGTTTCACCCACAGAGACACACCTTGTCAACCACTCAATCATACATACTGTAGCCTTCATCCATGTACGACCAAGCATTATTGGTTCAGGTAATGTTCTGGCAGGCATAACCAAAAAGTCTCCCAGTAGTTGCTTACTGGCATCGCATAATATCTCTATTTGTAATAGCCTAAGAACCTTGGTATTTCTACCATGGATACCTTTCACTTTTAAGGAAGTATCTATGAGTTGGGGTTTTCCCAGCTGGTTCCATGCATTGAAGGAAATTAGATTGTGACTAGCCCATGTATCAAGTAATGTATTATAAAGTGCTTTACCATAAGGGCTTGCCAGTTGAATGGATGTTTGTAGAGGTGCTATGTGCTCTTTTGTGTCCTTGTCAATCCCTCCCACAAAGGCTTGTGTAGCAAGTCTATGGTTTCCTTCCTGACATTGTTGTAGTTTGACTCGTCTTTCCCTTGCCTCCTCTTGTACTTGGGTCTTCTTTTGAGCGACTCTTTCCTTTGGTAGCTTTATTGTCAGAAGCATGCAAGGATTCTTTGGTAAGAGGTCCATAGTATTTTTTAAACTTACTTCCATTAAGGAAACCAATAGTTTCTGCTCCCTCATCAAGAGTCTCAATACGTATAGTACCTTGTGGAGTAAATTCAAAAACCCTAAATGGTTCCTTTCCAATATATTTAAACCTATTCTTTTCACTCTAGATCCCATACATAAGTATAAGGTCTCCTCTTGTACTTGGGTCTTCTTTTGAGCGACTCTTTCCTTGCTAGCTTTTTTGTCATGAGAAGCACGCAAGGATTCTTTGGTAAGAGGTCCATAGTATTTTTTAAAATTACTTCCATTAAGGAAACCAATAGTTTCTACTCCATCAAGAGTCTTAATACGTATAGTACCTTGTGGAGTAAATTCAAAAACCCTAAATGGTTCCTTTCCAATATATTTAAGCCTATTCTTTTCACTCTAGATCCCATACATAAGTATAAGGTCTCCTACCTCGATCTCCTGATCCTTGACATTTCGGTCAAACCACTTCTTTCTTTCGTCCTTTTTTGTTAACATGTTTTGCACTGCAATTTATCTCTCCTCGGTGAGTTGTTCTATAAAAACTAACCGGTTAGTCAATTCATTACCATCAAGCTTTTCACATACAAGTAGCTATTCTTAAGCTAGGGACATGAACTCCCAAGGCATTATTGCCTCAAGTCTATACACCATCTTAAAAGGCATGCAACCAATTGTAACTTTGTATGATGTGCGGTAGGCCCATAAAGCTGTTGTGAGTTTAGACTCCCAGCAGTTAGTGCATCGAGCTTCAACAGTCTTTCTTAGTATTGAAATAAAAACCTTCTTGGTGCTCTCTACTTGGCCATTTTCCTGTGGGTAATATGGTGTTGACTTATGGTGAGAGCGATCATGAATGTATTAGTGAGATTTTTTATTACATCATTGATGAAATTCCTACCTTGATCACTCACTAGCTTAGATGGACATCCAAAGCATGTAATGATGTTCTCATAGAGAAACTTATTAGTCAACATGGCATTCTATTTTTGTGTGAAACTCTTGCTTCAGCCCATTTGGTTACATAATCTATGGCAACAATGATGAAGAGTGCTTGTGTGCCCACGTGCAGCAGGACTAATAGGGCCAATGAAATATAAGCCCCATTTTTCGAAAGGTTGGTTGACTCTCACATGATGCAAGGGCATCATGTCCTTCTTTTGTAGATTTATACAACATTGGCACTCATCACATCCCTTGACAAATAGTGCACAATCTTTGAAGAGTGTGGGCCACCAATACCCTGATTGGTGTATTTTTCTTTTTGCAATGTCGCCCTCTGCAAAGTGTTCAATAGATACCCCTTGGTGTTCTTGTTTGATGATGTATAAGTATTCATCCTCACTGGGGCAGCACCTTAGTATGTCATCCTTACCTTCTCTGTAAAGAGTTCCGTGATAATAAGTTGGTAAGGTGCACTCTCTTTTAGCAACTTTCTTGCTAAATCTTTAATTAGTTCTTTTCCTTCTGGAAAACCATTAGCTAAAAGTTAATGATGTTCTCACTCCATTCCGGAATAGCTTAAAGCTTGAATAGCATAGCATCTGGTAACTCCCTTGATTGGTGCTTCACCATTAGGTATGCGAGATAGATGATCCACCATGACATGTTTCTTGCTAGGCCTCATAACTACTATGAAACTGAACTCAAGAAGAATCAACAACCACCTTGTTATCCTTCCTATGGAACACGGATTGTTCACTAGATATAACAACGCTTGATGGTCAACATAGAAAACAAATTTGTTAGCAGGAAGGTAATGCCAAAGTTTATTTATATCATAAACAATTGCTAACCCTTCACCTTCAGTAGTGGTGTAATTGATCTCGGCTTCATCTAGTTGCCAACTTGCAAAACTTATAGGATAGTCCAATTTGTGCTCCCCTGGTTGTGCTAGGACACATCTAATTGAAAAATTAGAGGCATCAATGTGCACATGAAAGATGAGATCCTGGTTAGGTGTTTGCAAGATTGGACCATTGGCCAAGGCTTGCTTTAGCGCATCATAAGCTTGTTGACACTCCTTGGTCTATATAAATGCAATCAATAGTAGCCAACATGGCCCATGAATCTCACGACTCCCTTGTAGTTTATTGGTGGGGGTAATTCCAAGATGACATTGATTTTACTCTCATATGTGGAAATCCCATTTTTGGACACTATATGCCCAATAATAACATCGTGTTTCACCCAAAACTAGCATCTGTAAAGGATTTAATGATATGCAAAATCTACACCTTTCAAACACCCTTCTTGGGAATGCTAAGTGCTCTTTCGAAGGTGAATGAATGCACAAATCATCCAAGAAATCTTTGAGAAACTTTCTCAAGCATTATTCATAAGTCTTTGGAACGTGGCTGGTGCATTGGTGACATAACTCTGTAAGCATATACATCATGCTAAGTGACAAAGGCTGTTTTGGCTTGGTCCCCAGGTGCAATCGAAATTTGATTATAGCCCGAGTATACATCCAAAAAGCTATAAGCCTCCTTTCCTACAACTCATTTGAGCACATGTTCTGAATATGGTAAGGGGTAGTGATGTAGTCAAAGCGTAGATGAAGCTAATATTTTGCGAGCTAACTAAACCTGCCTTAAATACTTGTAAGGATACATCTACCCATGTCCTAGCAATATTTTCTTGTTATACAATTTGTTCCAACATCAATATCAAGAAAAATTCTTGTCCTCTGTAATTATTGAAGCATTAAGTACACTTATTGTTCATTAACCCTGATTGTGGCATAGGGCTCCACACACTACTTAGAATCTGTGACCAAGCGCGCATATTTTATAAAATAAAAAATCTGGTGGACCTATTTCATAAAGAAATATGTGAGTCCAACCAAGCAGTGAGTCCACAAAAAGTGTTTGGTTGAGCAAACTTTCTTCCAACTCATCAATGCTCATGTCCTTGACTAAATCCCTTTTTGGAGCCCTTTTTTGATGGTGGTTGGTCTCTCTTAGCTATAGAGGCTTTAGATGATGCATCCCCTATCTCTTGGTTCAGGTGGATGATGACTTCTACATCCCTATCTCTCTTGTAAATTGTCTACTAGGTCCACTACCTTGTAGAACCCACCATGAATTTGTCAACAAGTGACAAGTCATCTAGCCTTTCTTGAGGATTACATCTCATATGGAGGTATTTGGCTTTGTCTATGTAGTCGTGTAGTCTCAAATAGATTCTCCTTTCTCCTACTTGAGGTTATAGATATGACCAATGGAGGTATTTGGCTCTTGCTATATGTAGTCATTTATGCACTCTTGAATGGATTCTCCTTCCTCTTACTCAGGTTATAAATGTGAGAGATGGGGCTCCATCTAGCTCTACTTGGTCAGAATCTAACTATGGAAGAACTCATATGTGGCCTTTTCAAGTGGATTTAGACCTAAACCATTAGCATGCTTTACCTTCAAGACAAAGTCTACTGAAGAATGAGAAAACCTTTATGGGATCATCAATCTTTCCCCCATATCTTTACAGACTTGCTCAAACTTTTCCAAATATTGAATGGGATCTCCATTCCTATCAAATTTGGTCACATCAGCTTTGAGATGTGGATTGGCTTGGTCTTATCAATTCCATGGTTCTAGGTGCTATATGCATGGCAACCCCTTGCTTCCTACTTGCCAATAGCATATTTGTGTTTTCTCAGGGTGGTCGAATGCAATTCGCTTAACCTTTTACCTCTAAGGTTAGGATCTTTAAGCCCCATGGGAGTGGGTTGTATGGTTTCTAGTGGCACTGATCCTATGTCTGCCTAGCTTTGAGATTGTAGGCATGTCGCAGTGGTGGCTGATGATTTTAACCTTATGGAAAGTATGGGTTGGGAGTGGTTACTGGGATATATTCTTTATCTTTCCCCACACTCCAAAACTTAGTTCCACAATGAAGAATTGTCCAAGATGGGCTCCCTCGATAGAGTTGGTGCTTGGCTTGAATTATGTGTGCTTGTGGAACAGTTTGGGGATTTCCCTATAGGAGGTTACTTGCCCTAGATAGACTTGTCCCAATTGCTACAATGAACACGGAGGACCTGGACACAAAATAGGCCGCTCGGCTTGCCTGTTTCGTCCGACTTCGGTGGACAAGCAATTTGAGGGTTTTAGCACAGGCATGACAACGAGCATCAAGTATGAAGCTCTAGGTACTAAATTAGTTATTCAGGGTATAGTTTGTGCGTGATTTTATGGTTGCCCCTCTTGTAGGAGCAGACATAATATTGGACATTCAATGGTTTCACAAGTTCCTTCCTAATGTCAAGTGGGACAAGCATACTTTTCAGATTAGTCGAAATGTGTCAAACGTCGCAGTGACCATTAAGTGTGAGCCAGGAATTCCAAACTTTCCGCTCATAAGCCACTTGCAGGCTAAACAAGCAATCAAGAAAGGTGCACATTGTGTGATTATCTACATCGAGACTGCCTAGATAGTGGCCAATGCTTCCGAGAAGTATTTGGCTCTCCATGTATAGTTCCAGAAGATATTTCTTTGAGACAATCTCCCTCCCCAACTCCCCCCGTCTAGACCAGAGGACCACAAGATCGATTAGAGGGTACCTCCACAACGATAACAAGCTTGCATATCTCCACACAATGATGGATGCATAGCTTAATCAAGATCTAATTTCTATTTAATAAACACAAGAAGTTGATCGCAATTAAAAGGCTAACAATGCCTTAGTTACCTAGCACCAATTTGCATAAGAAGTTGCTAAACTAAAGTTCCAATCAAGACCTTGGTTTTACCACAAGGACCTAAGCATGTGAGGTGGTCCTAATCAAGTGCTCACTTTGGATAAGCACATGCTAATTTCCACCTTAATTAGCTTGCAAGCTATGTTATAGTTTTCAAACGCGAGGAGAATGTCTACCCCTTGTGTTATATCACGTGCTTGGATAGAACAAGGCTAGTGTTTAGAGACCGAACAGATATAGTTTATATAGTAATGTGAACTAGTCATTGGGCTATATGCTTAGGATTGTGGCACATCTATAGGGGGTTTTATGTGTGGAATTCTATCATGGGAGAGGGGCCTCCCAAGGGACCTAGCCTATTGGTTAGCCATGCCAATGACTTGTTCGTGGAGGAATAGGGGTGCCTGGTATGGTATGCCTTGAGATTACAAGCATGCCGGGGTTGTATTGGTCTCTAGATCATGGTGTCTTGCTTACCACTACATGTGGTTTGGAGCATACAGATGGGTTGGCACACTTTAGATAGAGACCCTAAACGGGGCTGAGATGAAAGGATATTTCAAACGGTAACAAGCTGAAACACTACCATGGACCTTTCATCTGGGACATGCTCTCAAGAAAAATGAGGAGAACATAGAGGCCGACAACAAAAAATTGGAGGGCATGCCTTGACAAAAAAATATCCAAAGAGGTCGTAGGTCCCCCAAGCATACAAATCTCTATACATGTAACTGTGATGTAGCCAACCTTCATGATGTGCCTAAAACTAAGAAAATAGTGGAACCTACTCACCTTGAGCTAGAGTTCCCCCTAGAAAGACCACCTAATTGCATGGCTAGCCTTGGTTGATACTGAGACTAGTCACAACATTTTGCCTTGGCAGACATGGACCTTGTTAAGACACCCACACCACTCACCGCATCCACATCTACCATTACCAATCCATGATCGTTGTTTTGAAGTTGAGTTTTTCATTGGATCTAAAATTATGTCTTACAAGTTTTATGTGACCTCCTCAAGTACATTGAAAGGGTGACCCCCCTCCTCCCCAAGTATAATGAAAGGGTGCATCATGCTCCACTACTTCCTCCACATTTTGAGGTGTATTGAGCTCATTCATGGGATGATTTTGAGCACCTAAATGTTGTCCATTAGGCAAAGTTTATGGCTGATTTGTTGATCCATCAATTCCCAATGGGAGAAGTCCTTCAACCATGTTAAGTGGGCCCAAAAGTGGCTGCCCAAAAAATGCAGCCCAATGGCTGGTCTGAATTTTGAGTAAACACAACATCTCTGGTGTCCAAAATCCTTTGTGTGGAAGGATTAAAGAGACAGTAGCCTTTACTTCCCACTCTTGTAACCCCCCACAAATATGCACTTAGTTGCTTTGTCATCAAGTTTACCTCTCAATTGTTTCTGAGGGACATGTGCATAAGCTATACATCCAAAAACTCTAAAGTGATCAACTTTAGGTTTCCTTTCATGCTAATCCTCATATGGCATTATGGTTTTCAATGCTTTGGTAGGGCATCTATTCAACATGTGTAACACACATTATTGCCTCCATCCAAAATCTGTGAGGCAAGCCTTTGTCTTTAACCATGCATCTAGCCATTTCCATCAAAGACTTGTTCTTTCTCTTAGCAACACCATTTTGCTGAGGAGAATATGGCATCATGCATTGGTGCTTCATTCCTTTTTCTGCCATAAAATCTTTGAAAGCAATGGACATGTATCCTCCCCCTCGATCTGTACGGAGGGCTTGCACTTTGCAACCTATTTGATTTTCAGCTTGTGCCACAAAATGTTGAAAACATGCAAATACATCAGATTTTGCTTTCAAGAGATACACCCAAGCAAATATGGAGTAGTCATCGATAAAGGTTACAAAGTATAGATGGTGTCCGCACATAGGACCACACACACCATTGTGCACAAGCTATAACTTCTAGACAGACCTTGTTGATCCATCTTTTGGGAAAGAATTTCTATGCATCTTACCCAATATGCACCCTTCACATACATTTTTTGGTGGTAGCTCTACATGAGGCATATCCTGTATCATTTTATGCCTTTGCAATAGCATCAAATTGCCCATAATTCACATGCCCAAACTTGGCATGCCATAATTTTGCCTCTTGCATGGCAAGTGTAACAATGGTAACCACATGAGCATCATGCTCTCTCCTGTTAAACATGTCAAGATGATATAACCCGTGGTACAATGTGCCGAAAAGTGACCAATGCATAGTCACCTTCACGATCTTTTATTGTGCATCTGTTGTCTTCAAAGTTCACTACATATCCTCTTTTAGCAAAAGAGGAGACGGACAACAAGTTCTTCTTAATCCTTGCCACATACAATACATTTGGAAGACATAAGTCTGCACCATTTGCTGTTGTGTGGATCACCTCACAACACCAACACCCTGAACTGGATAAGAAGAATTGTTTACACATGTTACCCACTTACCTTCTAGGGGCAGCCATAAGCTTCTTTAAACAAATTCCTATGTGACATAATGTGTTAGAAGCACCACTGTCAAAGTACCATGTGTTGTGTCTTTTATTGACACTGATAGACATATGCTCTAATGATGCATCATAGCTGCAAGTGAGGAAAGTCCGCTCATCCTGCACAAGATTTAATGATGCATCATCTTTCCCTACAAGTGATGAAGAAGAATCTATAGCCATGCCGCTTTCCTTTTTCTTCTCCTTTGCAAGCCTTTTTCTGCACTTATTCAAGTAATCACTTGGCTTCTTGTAGTAGTGACATTTGCCCTTTTTCTTGGGCTTGCATGCATCATTTTTAGCCTTTTGTGAAGGCTGTCTCGAATCAGCCTTTGGCTAAAAACTGTGTTTGGATTTTCCCTTGCCCTTGTCTTGGGCAACAAAATCCCCTTGTCGCTTCAAAAAAGATTGGTTCTGGGTTTCCTTGAATAGATAGAGTGAGCGACGTGTGGAAGTTTAAGTAAGTTTCTGGCAAAGATGATAGTGTCCTAGAAACCAGGTCCTTTTTAGAAATGACCCCATCAATATTGAGCATCTGCTCCCAAAGATCCTAGATCTTTGTAAGATGATCAACCATACTATCACCATCATTCATGTCCAAGTTCTCAAGCTCCTTCTTAAGAAATGCAACTGCCTGATACATGGTTTCAAGTACATCCCAAGCTCGCCTTGAGGTCCTGCAAGACCGAATATGCAGTATGATTGATCACTTTACTGACAAAGGAATCAAAGCCATCGCTTGGGCATTGCAAGTATCCCATCTCTTTTACTCGTGTGAGAAACGAGTAGGTACTCCAGCTTGTTGAGCACCATGGCCAGGCGTGTTTGGTGCTATGTCAACAGGGCACACATCTTCACCTAACACGTAACCCCATAACTCTTTGGCCACAAAAAATATTTCAGACCATGAAACTCTAGAGGGAGTAATTACTACCATCCAATTTGTCCTCTTGGTACAAAACCCCAAATATATCAGTCATATTTCTAGCCATTTGTTAAAATCTCTTTACCAAGAGATATGTAAAAACGTGCAACGAAATATGCTGTAAAAGCACCTACATGTAAAATCCCAAATGCACTGGAGTGCAATGGCACCACAAAGTCATGTGCAAATGTTTTGCCCTGAATACACGGCTACAGATAATTGCAATGTTGAAAATCCCCAAATTTTTGAGCACCAATGGGCTAATTTATGTGTCAATTTCACATAATTCACAAAAGCCCCAAAAAATTTGTGTACCAAATGAGCTTTAATTGTGCGATTAAGCACAGATTTTAAGAAAGCCCTGAATTTCTCTGTCATCCCTGTAACTACAACTGTGCAATCAAGCACAAATTTCTAAAAAAATCCCTAAATTTCACTGAATCCTGCACCCAAATTTTTCCATGTATTGCTTCCTACACTCTATTTTGCAATAAAGCAAAAGCCCCATCAACTGAACCAAAAATCAGTTACCTAGCAAGAACTCTGATTTTGCAGGAGGGTTTATAGGGATGCAAATGGGTAGGCACTTTGAAGGCGAGCTATTGAAGAAGTGACGTGCAGACGACTAGGAGCTTGTTGTGATAGTAGACGATGGGAGTAGACGACTAGGAGCTTGTTGTGATAGTAGACGATGGGAGGAGGGTTTTGCAGGAGGGTTTATAGGGATGCAAATGGGTAGGCACTTTGAAGGCGAGCTATTGAAGAAGTGACGTGCAGACGACTAGGAGCTTGTTGTGATAGTAGACGATGGGAGTAGACGACTAGGAGAATGTTGTGATAGTAGACGATGGGAGTAGAGTACTCTCGATGAAGATGGTGGTAAGCTGCAGGTTGTTTGCTGGTGTCAGGCGACGGTGAGTTGCATGCGACAGTTATGGGAGCTTCACTGGTGGTGTTGATAATGAGAAGGGGACTTCGACGATGGCGGGATGCATTATAAATGAAGGCAAGTTGTTGCTGTTCGGATGGTGCGACGTGAAGGCCTGACCATCTATAGCTACAGGTGAAGTTCAGACGGCGATGACGCGAGCAACTCTGACAACGACGGCATGAAGGTGCGAGCATCTGAAAGAGTGAGGGTGGGGTCCACATATACACTCTTAAAAAATTTCATTACCATTGGACCACTTTTGTGTGCCATGTGCACGCAAGGGACCAATTTTCAAGGCACTCTATAAGGCCACAATCTATAAGGCCACAACACATTGAAAATTGGGACTTTCTAGCAACCAATATGGTCTAATGGTGACCAAGCTTTGTAAGACTGAGGGTGGAGTCCACATATACACTCTTGCAAAGTTTGGTCACCATCAAACCATATTTGGTTGTAATGTGTGTTGGGAAGGCCAAATTTTCAGGAGAGCTCTCTAAGGCCATAACGCATTTAAAATTAGGCATTTCCAATGCACATTGCAAACAAATGTGGTCCAATGATAACCAAACTTTGCAACACTGAGGGTGGGATTCACATATACACTTTTGCAAAGTTTTTTTTTATCATTGGACTATATTTTTGTGCAATGTGTGTCGAAAGGCCCAATTTTCAAGGGACTCTAAGGCCACAATACATTGAAAATTGAGTCTTTCTAATGCGCAAAACAACCAAATATGGTCCGATGGTGACCAAACTTTACAAAAGTGAGGGTGGGTCCACATATATGATCTTAAATATTATGGTCACCATTACACATTTGGTTGTAATGTGTGTTGGAAAGATCCAATTTTCAAGGGGCTCTCTAAGGCTACAACACATTGAAAATTGGGCCCTTCCAATGTACATTGCAACCAAATGCGATCCTACAATGACCAAAATTTGTAAGAGAGTATATGTGGACCCCACACTCACTCTTGTAAAGTTTGGTAACCATTGGAACACATTTGGTTGCAACGTACATTGGAAAGGCCTAATTTTCAAGGGACTCTCTAGGGCCACAACACATTGAAAATTGGGCCTTTCCAATGAACATTGCAACCAAATGTGGTTCTATGGTGCAACAAAACTTTGCAAGAGCATGTATCAGGATCGCAGTCTCACTCTCATAAAGTTTGGTTCACCATGGGACCACATTTGGTTGTAATGTGCATTGGAAAGGCCCAAATTTAAGGGAGCTCTCTAAGACCACAACACATTGAAAATTCAGCCTTTCCAATGCACATTGCAACCAAAGGTGGTCCGATCGTGACCAAAATTTACAAAAGTGTGTATATGGACCCCACCCTCACTCTTACAAATTTTGGTCATCATCGAACCACATTTGTGTGCAATGTGCATTCAAAAGGCTCAATTTTCAGGGAGCTCTCAAAGGCCACAACACATTGAAAATTGGGCCTTTCCAATTCTTATTGCAACTAAATGTGGTTGGATGGTGTGACCAAACTTTGAAAGAGTGTATATGTGGACTCCAACCTAACTCTTACAAAGTTTGGTCACCATGAGTAACTATGTTATCCTCACCTCCCAATTTCCCTTTCAATCTATTGATATGAAAGACTAGATAAACTCTAACATATGGAGGTAGTTTAAGTTCATACGCAACCATGTGCCAATTCGATGTATAAATCGAAATGGACCACAATATCTAGGAGATAAATTCGAGCATTTTCCTTTTGACAAAGTCTGAAAACCTTTAGGAACTTTTAAAAAAACTAACACTCCTGGTTCAAAAGACCAAGTTGAGCGTCCTCTATCAGCATAGAACCGAGCCCTATCTTGAGCACTCTTGATAGAATCCCGAGCTTCGGTCAGCATTTCCTACATATCACGCAAGAAATCCCTCGATGCATCAAGCTCAATGTCCTCGATGTCCTTATTAAGACCAACATCAATAGGTGCCCTGGGTTGATACCCATACATAAGTATGCACGGACTAAAACCAATAGCCGTATGTTTAGAACTGTTATAGGCAAATTCCATCATTGGAAGATATTTTTTTCAATTTGATGCTTTTCTAGAGGCATATGCACGAAGCATATCCTCTACAATCTAATTCATACGCTCTGTTTGCCCATCAGACTGCGGATGATCAGAGGAACTCATATTCAAAGTAGTTTCCTCGTTTGTAAACCATTCAGAATAGCAGGAAATATGGCAGTATAATAGCACGAACCAGGTATCCATCGGCGACCCGACGTACCCCACATCTGCTCATGGAATTATCGACGTCTCGAGTTACCCATATCAACATAGAGAATCATCAACATCTCGATGAGTCACATATGTCCATCCGTAAACCATCAGGTTGATTGTATAAATCACCTAAAGTATGGAACTAGAGAGAGAAATGCCAACAAAGGAAGAATCCAAATTTTCTTATCCGAACACAACAAGATAAACTCGTTGAACTCTAAAGAAAGAGATTTCAACAAGTGAAAATGCCAACGAGATTACACTCATCAATACATGTAGGCTATAGATAAAAGAAGTTTATCTAGAGAATGCCCACACAAAAACTTTAAATGAATTCAGAAAATGAGATTGTCTTTGAATATTGAGGTCAACATGCTAAGTGATGTAAGCAAAGCAACAACAATCTTGAGCCCAAATTATCCCATAAGATAATATATGTGAGGGATCGTTAGCGTCCCATACCACCATGATACCACCCATACATACCTTATTAATTTGAAACTCCCTAGTATGCCGTCTAAGAAAAATGAATAAAATCCTGTATACAAGGAATAAGATGGCCTTATCCCAGACAACTTGTCTCTATATTCCTGAGACTACATCAAGGAATAACTCTTTCCGAGTACATCATTAGAAAAGAAATTAAATTATTGGTGTCTTTCTAATGATAACTACCTAATAAACACAATAAAGTTGGGGTAGAAAAATAACTCACCTAGATACATAAACAACTAGGTATCCAAGTTGGAATATGTACAAGAGTACAAGAAATATACTCCAAAATTACGTGCAAAAAATAAAGACAAATGCTACCTTCAAAGTACATAAAATTATCCAAAAGATCAAAAGATCCTTGTAAAACCATGGATAAATGCATAGAAGCTTCTCGAATCCATGAAAACCATAGTTGATCATAAAAATCAATGCATGGCATCTAATGGTCATTAATTATGCCAAAAGAAGCATTAAAATTGGTGGCCAACTCATTAATCTGGAGTATATGAACGTGGTGTTCTTCAAGCAAAACTCCAAAGTAAGCAAGTGAAACACATGTGTGTAGCACTCATTAAAAAACCACTAGACACAAGTGATCTAGGCAGAACCTGATGAGTCCAAATAAAACTTGGAAAACATCCAATAAAATCCACCAAAATAAACCGATCAACTAACCCATGATAGAATTTGTCTTAGGCTTAAGAAATTAAGCACAAACTACACTTAAACAAGTGCAAAATAAATTATCATGGAAAAGTGTCAAAGGTGAAACACACTTTGAATGCAAATTCTAGCCATCAAAAGTATGGAACATGTCCAAAAAGTATTTATTTGGAGGGGGGTGGTAATTTTTTTCGCCGCTGCCTGCGAAAGCTCCCCCCCCCCACGCTGTGGCGCTGAGCAATGAGAGAGAGAGAGGGTCTCTTCTCTTCCCACTCTCCTCTCTCCATCTTCTTCCATCTAACCTTCTCTTTCCACCCCCTCCTTCTCTGTTAACAGAGAGGAGGATTAAAGATTAATTAATCTTTTTTATTAATCATAATTAAAAGTTAATTATGATTAAAAATTAATCAAATTATGCCAACTAAAAGGTGTTCACAAACGCGAGAGAAGAAATAGGAGAAAAATTCAGATTTGAGAGACGAAGAGGGTTTGTCCCACGCACACGGGAGAGAATTTCATGCATCAACATGCTGCCCCTACTGCATTTCAGCAGAAAATCGATAGAAAATGGATAGAATATCTGTAAAAAACCCGCAAATTTTTAACCATAAAAATGCTCAAAAGCTTTCTAAAAAAATTAGGAAAAATTTCCTTAAAATTTTAGAAATTTAGGGAATCCATTCTACCAAAAATATCCACAATAAAATATGTGGTATTTTCGTAAAAATTTCTATTAATGCTTATTTTAAACCACAAAAAATAGAAAAAATAAGCATTAAACTCACGAAACTCTCCCACAACGTCGATTCATCCACTGAATAGTAGTAACGTGTTCCAACCGCCATATCGACGATCCACGTGCAAATCATCAACACAAATCAACAAAATAACATTTTTTATCTAGTAAATATTAAAATTTACTTCAAAAAATGCCAAGGCCACAACACATTAAAAATTGGGGAGTTCCAATGCACATTGCAACAACTAAATGTGGTCAGATGATGACCAAACTTTACAAGAGTGTATATGTGGATCCCACCCTCACTCTTGCAAAGTTTAGTCACCATCAGACTTTATTTGGTTATAATATGCATTGGAAAGGCCTAATTTTCAAGGAGCTCTCTAAGGCTAAAACACACTGAAAAATAAACAAAATCTTTTTTTAAGAAGAAGACTTGAAATATTTATTTTTAACTATAAAATAATATATGATTTAATTTATATATGATACTTATTTTTAAATTAAAATCATTACTTAAAAATTTAAAAAATCAAAATATACATGAAAATTATATATATATATATATATATATATATATATATATAGATGATATGGAAACTCGAGTTGATGACATGGCATAACAAAATGCTAACGTGGCATACACATGTGTGACAAGTAGCACCAACTCAAGATGATGTGATATATCCATGGTGGATGTTTTGATGACATAGACTAATGATGTGGTAATTTGAGTGAGATGGTAGCTCCCTCTCCTTGATGATGTGTTAATGCATGTGGCATGGCATCTAATGAGGTGGCATATTGAGGGGGGGCATGCCATGTCATCAATGATGAGGTGTCATAGTGAGGTGTCATGCCATGTCATCTAATGAGGTGGTATAGTGAGGTGTCATACCATGTCATCAATGTTGAGGTGGCATAGTGAGGTGGCACATTGAGGTGGAATGAATGCCATGTGTAGGTAACATGTCAGACACGTGGCCACATGCATGTCCACCTAAGGGGTCTCCACCTAGGTTTGGTACATTACCTAACCTACTTTACCAAGCCTAGTTAGACTTGGGTTAAGGCTTGGAAGGGAAGAAAGTACTCAAGTAGAACTATTTTCACATAAAATGGATGAAAATAGACCTTTTCTTACTCAAATTAAACCAAATTGTTTTCTATAGATTCAGCATGATTAGCACTACTTAGTCACATAAAATTATTACATAATCATATAAAAACAAACTTTATAATTAATTTACTAATTATGTTCAGCTGCTCTAAGACTTTAAAGTAAATTTCTAATGCAGATCTTGGAAAATCTAAACGTTAAGAATGAAATTTAACCATATGGTCACATTGTCCTCATAATTGTCTATCCTTAGATCATTCAATCAAGTAAAAATACATAACGTTTGATATAAAGGTGTGCTATACAAAAAAACTACTCTTTTGTATACCTTCAAAACATATAATAATTAATTTAAAATAGAAATTATATGTAAAAAATACACAATAAGAGATCTCCATTATATGCCTTCCTTGTGTGCAAAGTGGAGATGGAATTGGAGTTAAAACAAGGAAGTTATTAACATTTTATGATTGTATTGTCTATGTGTCTAAGTTTGGGACATGCCATATGTACTATATTTATGACGTAGGAAATTTGGCATTTGAAATTTCTGATTTTTTTATTTGACCATATGTTTGAGTGCATGACTAAGAGTGTGATGCTTCATTAGAAGAGCTCAATGTTAAATTCTTTTACAAGTGGGTGAGATTAGTCAATTTTAGAAAAAAAAAGATTATTTTTGCTACAAAAAATTTGGAAGGTGATCCAAAGTGAGGACCCTTATTGTACAACCACCCAACACTCTTTCCTTGATCGACTTGCTCTTCTAGGCTTGGGTCCGGACCACTCCTTGTGCATTCTTCACAAGCTTAGTAACATTCTCAAACTCTTTTTTGTCGTGCCCAATGCTCTGGTTTTAGCTTGATGTCCTAATTGAAATTCATATTCCTTACTCTTTCCACATGCCCTTGTGATTTCGTTACTACCATCACTTTTAGGTGCACATAAGTGATGGAATAACGATATCATGGTGTAGTTGTCAACATGTAAAGGTGGACACTAACCCTGTAGGAGAGGGAGAGAGGTGCATCTCTCCCTATCCTATAGGGTCAGTGTCCACCTTCACCATGTTGACAACTCCATCATGAGCTCCTCGAGACTGTGTCCCGCTTCGATCTTGAGTCCTATAATCCTTGTTGGTGTTTTTTCCACAACGGACAATTTGTCTATCTATGACCAGGTGTATTGCAATAATAGCATGTCAATCCAGTGCCTCTTGGCCAAAACTAGCACCTCCTCTCCGCTATACAAGTCAATTCGGAGGTCTGGTAGGTATGTGATTGAGTGCTGGTGCCTCTCAGCTACTATAGGATTCTTGTTCCTAGTGTTGTAATAGCATTTTTGTCAGTTGTGTGGTTACTATTATTACAAATGGCCCATGGCTCGGCTGAAGACATTTGACACTCTTCCTTATTGTGGCCTTGATTCCTACATTTTGTACACCACATGCTCATTTCAGTTCAAATCCTGTGTATCCTTCGCGCAAGCTTGGTGAGGGCAGCCTTTAGTTCTCTACGAACATCCATTGCATGCTTCTTGCCTCTTTTCTTTTGAGTCTTTTGCTCTTCGACACATCCAAATTTGAACTTGACTCAAAGTCAGAAGTTTCTTTTTCAGATTCAGAATCAGAAGACTCACGTTCCTGTGCTTTAGCTTTTTTAGATCTTTTCTTTTTCTTCTTTGGGTCTTTCTTGGTCTGCTCAATATTCCCTCTGCCCTCATTACACATTCTACCACTTGCTCGAATGTAAAGGTTTCTTTTTAAGATATTCAGAATCAAAAGACTCATGTTCCTTTGCTTTACCTTTTTTTAGATCTTTTCTTTTTCTTCTTTGGGTCTTTCTTGGTCTGGCTTAGTATTCCCTTTGCCCTCATTACACATTCTACCACTTGCTCGAATGTAAAGGTTTCCAGATTTGATGATTCTGCTAGTTTGAAGCTTTTCGTGTAATCCCCTTACAAACCACTAGCTAAATATGGATGTTGCTAGCTTTTTGTCTTGGTCTAGCTGCATCAGGAGCGCTTAGAGTTTTGCTACATAATCTTCTATAGGTCTCTTCTTTTATGACAACCTCAATAGCTTTTCCAACACCTCAATACTAGTCTTATCGCTATGGAACCTCTTTAGGAAAGCCTTATTCACCTCATCAAATATCCGAAAGTGGTCCAACCCATATTGTGTGTAACAACTAGTGGCTTTACTTCCTAGAGTCGTAGAAAAGTACTCTATCTTTTGATGCTGGTGCTCTGGTGTGACAAAATATCATTTCGAATGCGAAGATGTGCGAATCTAGATCTTGTTCACTTGAACCCTTGAACTTTGGGTACTTCAGGGCCATTCCACCCAACATCGGTTGTCTGTCTCTTTCTTCTTCTTATTAACCTCCATTTTGAAGCTCTAACTCGAGATTTCCTTCTCCTTGATTCCTCTAAGATTCTTGTTCTTGATTCTCTAAATCTTGATATTGGTGCTCTGGCACCTTTACAACTTCTTGCTACTACTGCTGCTGTTGTTATGCTGATGATTTTGCAAGTATTCTCTTTCACATCCCTCTGCATGGTTTTGCCCGTTCCCCTTCTTAGATGGCATTGACTATCTGCACTAGTATCTCCTTGCTTGGGATGAGCCTCCTTCCATGCAACCTCCATACGCATTGATGTCAGCAATGATGTGCCTCCCAAATGTAAGCTTAGGCCACTCCTTGCACTGCTTTACTTAGCACAGTGACCTCCCTTGAGCTATTGTGGGATAGGTCACATCTTTCTATCTTGCAAGCATTCACCCATGTCAGGGTTGTCCTCCCCATCCATAGAAATCTTCAAGTTCACTTCTTTCCTCTAACCAGGCAATTGCTTGCCCTTCTTGATTTCCAAGATTTCAGTTTTCACCAATGTCCTCTACTTCTTGACTTTTGCCATTTTGATGGTTCTCCTTAATGTTCTCACACCTCAGGCAGACCTATCTAAATTTTCTCCATTCCTCTAGGCTTCTATAGTTTTGATGTTGGCACACCAGTAGTAGTTGGAACATGTTAGAGGCCGGCATGATTCGTATGGACGATCCTGATCCAAAAATGGATACGAATCATCCAGAGACCGACGGGGGCTGCTTTGCTGTACAAGAGGCAAAATTTCATTGCTAAAATGTGCTACCACATCTTGCATA
Source organism: Cibotium barometz (assembly GCF_041138505.1). Taxonomy (NCBI): domain Eukaryota; kingdom Viridiplantae; phylum Streptophyta; class Polypodiopsida; order Cyatheales; family Cibotiaceae; genus Cibotium; species Cibotium barometz. The sequence continues at coordinate 52,791,944 of NC_141076.1, forward strand.
ACGCTCTAGTTCGGTGGAATGGGCAATCTACCCAGCCCATAGAGTCTCTCTCCACTACATTCTCGATGAAATTCACGCATCTCTCTGGCTCTCTTTGTAGGTCGCAAATAAAACTTTTCAACTCCTTTGCTCTTGTGACTGTGTGTCTCTAAGAGCTTGTCCCTACTTTCCATTAAACTTGCATATTCTTTATGGTTAGCCTATGAATTCTTGATTTCTTCTTCATACTCATCTAGCTTATCCACACGACTGCTCTTAATTACGTGGATCCAGTAGCTTTCTTCTTAAGTTGGCCGATTCTTTGAAGATCATGAGCTTGCTGATCTTCTAGTTCAACATTTCTTTTCTCAAGGTCTTGGTTGCCCAATTTTTAAAGCTGTTACTTCATTCTTTAGTTGTTCTGCAATTGTGATGATAAGCGTGAGCTTGCCCCTTTTAAATAATGCATTCTCTCTGAACATGACTAAGCTACTACTCATCATGCTCATCAATGAGGGTACTTTGTCTTGTTGATTTCATCAGTAGATTCTGCACTTGTCTCCTTGTCTTAGAGCTCGCTCGCACTTTGCTGCGTCGCGCCACCGATTGCAGAGCGCGCCTCTCCTTTCGAACCGAGGCGCACGTCTGGTGCTCCTCGACATCGCACAAAGAATCCGACACAGAGAGACAGAGCGAGCGGGTAGGTCGTTTTTTTTTTTTGGCCTATTTTTCTCTTTCTTTCTTTTCTGCTCAGTTTTCCGCCTCCAGCGCAAGAGAGCGCGAGTGCGCTGGTTGGAGCAGTGTTTTGGCTCAGTTTTCCACCAGCAATGGAAGAAAAGTAGACCGGTCAAAAAGAAGGCGACCGCACGCAAGAAGAAGAAGAAAAAAAAAGATTCCCGATTCACTTGCCAACGACCGGGGCCACCACCAATACTTTAATTAGAATGCTTGGGTACCTTTATTGCTTGCACGTGCGCGTTGTCAACGTACTTTGAAAGAACTTGTGTCCTTTTCATGCATAAGCATCCTGAAGCGTTTGAATGAAGATGGCACTCCAACCCATACCATTTCTGCAGCACATCTTCTTCGTATGCGTGTCTTTCTCAAGTTTATATGAACAACTTATAGAGCTTGAATGAGCATGGACATCAAGCCTCGATTACATTCGACATGAGGAATCGATGGACATCAATAGAGATCTCAGAGTACATCACAAGGTAGATAATTCCAAATTCATTACCACATTTGAATCTGAGTTTCACATCATTCATCAAGTCATAGGATTTTTATGCTCATTTGTGTGAGTGAAGTTTTAAAAAAACCATACATAAAGTATGACAGGGAGTTGGCCCAGTCCTCCCCAAAATTTAATAAACATAGGAGAACGTGTCCTTCCCATGTTTCCCAAATAGCACTTTTGATATCGAAAGTGGACCAAAATACCTTCGGTGTTGAAGGTAGCCATTAGTCCTACGTATTGATTCATGATCAAAACCCAATTTCAAATGTGGTAATGAATTTATAATTTTCTAATTTACGAGATACTTTTGGATCCCCATCGAACATAAGAACATGCTTCAAGCTCATCAAGTGCGGATGTCAATCTATCATTGCTTCCAAGTATGCTTTCAGATTCATGTTCATTTGAGCATTTCAAATATACTCTACACTACATGAAGTATGCTACCCAAGCACGCACACAAAACATGGTAAAATAATTTAAAAAAACAATCTTGTTTTGCAAGCTTCATAGCATGGAGTGCACTTGGTTTTAATGATGATGATGATGATGTGTGTGTGTGTGTGTGTGAAATCCGTGTGCCTGATGTGATTCCAAACTGACTACTATGTTGTTGCATGTGTGACGAGCAGGAGACAAAGGCGATGCTGCTATTGTTGTGTACTTCCACGATAAGGCTAGACACAACTTTTACCTCCTGAATGACCACAACCTGCACATCAATGCCTACTTCATTGGCCTCAGACTAGACAGCTGGAAGCGCGAGTACACGTGGGTGTAGGGGCTGGGCGTTGCTTGGTGAGGCCTTTCTGAATCCTAAAACATATGCGACAAAATTCATAATATATGTACATAGTACGGAAATATACATTGTCTTCCTCTTACGAGGGCAGTGGCAACAGCAGAGCCTACCTACCCTGACTTGTTTTCTCAAAATACTCTACACTGTGTGCAGGTTGCCCATTGTGCACATTTGTATTTGCGACACACATGGTGTTTGCAATGCCTTTGCCCATGTGATCAGGACTTTTAAAGATTAGCCTACATTGACGGGGGTAGTGGTTGGCGGTGGGGGCGTGATGGGCGGAAGGAGTCGAGGGGCGGCTAGACTAGGGAGGTTGGCATAATAGAGACAGGGGGCGGAGGACATGTGGTTTAGGCCACATGATGAAGGTAGTGGAAGAGGCGGGCTTAGTTGAGTCATGTTGGATCTTACAACTTCATTTGGTGCACAAAGCTTTATGTATTGCTGACAGATCCAAGAGAGGATGATTACCTTCATTAACATAGGCAGCTACTATTGTTGCTATTGGGTGTAGAGATGCACACTTTTTGTCCATCCTATAGATCGTTTGCAGATGCCGACCACCAGCGTCTATTTGCTGTAGTAGTTGATATTGACCAAGGTCTATTTAAGCACTGCAATTGGTGCCAACCTAACGTAGCTCTAACTCATGCCACCATCCTCGCCTGTTAAGGTGTCCCTCCCACTCATGTTACCATCACCACCTATTGAAGTGCCCTACCATAGCGCTCATGTTGAACACGCCTTGGATTGTTGTTCTGGCCTCCACCCTTGCGCCGTCTAGTCCTCCCAGAGAAGCTACCCAAGCATGCTCGTTCTTCATGTCTGATCCAGTTCTGATCTGACCCGCCTACCTTTACCAACATCGTACCTATATAGGCCTTTGCCTAACACCAATCAAGCACACCCTTGCGCAAGCCCACTGCCACCTGCAATTAGAAGCAATAGAAAAAAATGCAGATGGTGTTCCGTTGTTTGCCATCGGGTTTTACTTAATTCGCCTGCGCGAGTGATGGTGGAGGTGGTAACGCCAACAACCCTAGGATGTAAACCCCAGAAAAAGCATGCTAGATGGATGTGTTGCTAAGAAGACCTAGCATAGTTCCACGGTCCGTGGTCACATCGGTCGTACTGTAAAAGACCTTGCAAGACATTGACATGCACTCCCTTCTTAGGGTTTCATCGTGCAAAGAAGATGAAACTATTGAAAGAAGATGTACTGCCGAAATCAGTGCGAAGTTATGAAAAGAACATGTTAGCATGGCTCAGTGGAGGCTAAACATGGAAAAGGAGAGTCTATTATTAGCCACCCAAAAAAAACTTGGGTAGCCACATGGTCTTCTCTCGATGCTTGCTTTTGTGCAAGCAACTTATGCTACCCAAGGTAAAAAGAGGCTCAAAAATATCCCCAATCCATTTAGCCATGTCCCTGACAAATACCCATAGCTTGTGGGTAATCAAACCCAATCTTGGCAAGAGCGTACTTGGTACGTTCCATCGCTTAAACTCCCGTACCAACTATGTGCCATATAGGTTAATCCTAAATTCTTCTATTATCATGGATAACCTAACCACATTATACAAATCAACACTCCATCTTCTATCTCTACCCATGTGTATGACTTGGAAAAAAATAAAGAGTCGAAGAAAGTAGTGTGTTGGAGTTTTCATTCGAAGTAGCTTCTACATGGGTACACCTTTAGCCCAATGTCCATGCACTTACAATCTACACACGGGCTCTACATTAATTTGTAGACATATCTACTAGCAAGAATAGACACTTACAATATCAAGCACCTGCACTAAGCCTTATCATCAACATCGAGCTACATTTTTCGATGGAAAGACCATGGTGGATGTAGAGGCCTAGCCCATGGTATGCCCCATTGTGCCTGGATCCTTCTCAAATCAATAGGAACCTCCCATGACCTCTTCTTTGGCCACAGCAATTAACAATGATCCAAATTACCTCCATTCTAGGAAGTACTCATTGATAACAATAACTTCAAATCAACCGTGCAAGAGGGGTTCACTTAAAAATATGTACAATCATTAGGAGAGGTATTTTTAACCAAGATTTTGAGAAAATTTTACAAAAATGTACTTACATAAGGGAATTTTAAATGGCATGTAAAAAAGACCCATAAGTTTATAAAAGAAAAAGGGGTCATTTTACTAAGTTAAAATTCACAGAAAAGTGTATTTTTAAATATCCTTTGAATGCACGTGGTATGTAGGTCTTCCTAAAAGTACACCTCCTGAGGAGAGCCCACCCAACCTCGTTATAGTTATGGATAAAGTCCATTGCCACACATTATAGTTAGGGATAAAGTCCGTTTGCCACACGTTAGAATTTCACGACCTTGACTCCCTAAAAAAAGAGAGTCCAAGAAAGTGGTTGAGTTAGAGTAATCTTCAAGATTGGGGAAGTAGGAGAAACGAAGAAAGTAGTTGAGTTGGAGAAATCTTCGAGATTGAGTAGTACAAGACACACATTTCTGCCCATTGTCCATGCACCTCACCTGAATATTTCACTAAAAAAAGGCATTACATTTTTTTTCACATCTTCACCTCAAGACATAGAGTATGGACACCTCACCTAAATATTTCACTAAGTACATTACATTTTTTTTCACATGCAGTATGGACACATGCATAATCATAAAAGTGAGATTGACGACTAAAGATGTTGAATCATCTAGACAATGGGTTTGTCCGAGGACCAGGAGTTGGATCGAATTGATTCGGTCCATCTTGGATTGCAATTTAGGGAATGAATCCTCACGATATTGAAATTACTCTAGTAGATGTTAAAGATGTTGAATCATCACGGTGCTTGGATCGCGATTTAGTTGGATCACTGATTCAGCTGCTTCATGGGTTGGCAATTGATGGGTCCATCTTAGAATGCAATTCAGGGAATGAATCATCTCGTGATATTGAATTGCTCTAATAGATCATGATTCAGTCATTGAATCGTGCAATTGAAGAAATCGGATAGGGTTTTGGCTAGGATCGTGATTGAGTTTCTTAGATCACAATTTATGATGATATGGCACCAGGATTGCACCCAAAAAAAATCCTACCAGTGCCCTGTGCCCCCCCAAAAAGAGAGCCTTGCATTTAGACGTGTGTGTTGTGGGCACCCACTCCTCCTCTCCATGTGAGGTGCAGGCACGTTTCCCCCCATCAAATCTCTCCTCCTAACTCCAACCATGCGGCCTAGATCTTCTTCATCTCTCCACGCAGCCCTACCTTTAGTCCTGCCCTCCCATCGTCTCCATATAAGCGGTGCCCTTGTGCCTCCTCCTTCGTATCCATTTCTCGCCCTTCACATAGGCTCTTCTCCATGCCTTTGTTGCCAATGGATCTATTAGTGGTAGTCGTAGAAAGGTATTTGCAACATGTTCTATGCATCCCACAAATCATCTCTACATAGCTTTAGAGTACTAAAGACACATTCCATAAAAATGCTATGGTAATGGTTTACATGCTTTCTCTAGAGCTTTGTTATATGAATCAATGGGTGCTCAGCTAGCATTGCCCCAAATGACTCACTAAATGCATTGCAAAACCACCAAAAATGTTAATGTTTTTTTTTTGTCTACACAAGAAAAACTGAGTTCATGATTTAGTTATTTGTTAGTTTGCTTCGTTGTCCATAATTAATTTGCTATTTTCTAGCTCATCACTAATTTCAGTACAGGTTTGACTTTTTGATAAGATAGCATTCTTGTTTCTTTTAAAAAGGAGGCTTGTTACACCTATAGCCCCATTGGGGACCTAGGTAGACATGAGGAACACCACCCCATCTACTCCCCATCTTGTCTTGGGTGGCTTCCACCATGACCACTCAGTTGTGCACCTAGCAAAAAATATGGCTTTTAATTTAATACTTTGTAGATGTACCGTAAGCGGCATGTTCTCCCGTGTTAAGCTAGAGAACCATGGCTCAAAGTGAAGTTCTTCCATTTTAGGTTAGAGAACCGTGGCTCACGTACTTCACTTCTACTTACTATATTATGTGCATCAAAATTTAACTTTCAAAGTTACAAAGAGAGAAAGAGTCGAGAGCTTGAGAGAGGGAGGCAGAGAGCGTGTCTGTGTGTGTGTGACAAGGAGAGTGAAGAGCCACCAAGCCTTACCATAACAAGCGCCCTGGCCCCTCCCATAACACAAAACTAGATGCGGGCAACATAGCCACACCATCACCAACAAGAAGCCACTGGCACACACAAAGGAGACTTCAACTGTGCGTTACCAGCACTCCGCGAGCAACAAGTAGTGATCGCAGTGTGAAATCGACATCTGTGTCCTTTTAACAAATTGGTAAGTGTAGGTAACCCTTCACCCTCGTTTGACTGCTTATATTGGCTCCCCATTGAGTGGGTAGATTGCTTCCCATGGAAGGTAGAGCTCTAGTACAAATGGCTGCTTGCATCCCAAAAAGTCCAAATGCATCTTCCCAGACAGTTCAAAACCCCTCCCAAACATGCACTCACTACATAATGACCACACACTTACCCAAAACCTAAGAGGCACAAGGAACTTTTGCACACACATGACTGCTTTCTTTGACTCTCTTTCACTGTTCGTTGAGTACTTTGGAGTACTTGGAACACTTATTAGAGTGTGGTTGAGCTGAGGAAGGCTCGCTTACAGAATTGGACGGCAACATTGAGCTTGTTTAGGTGTCAATGAAAATTATCCACACTTGATTCAACCACTACATTGCAATTTGAAGCCTTGGAAAGCGTGCCAAAACAGGGTACTTTGGATTGCGTATGCCAATTCAATTTGAATGCAATCACCTTGATTTTCTACATTAACAGTGAAGTTCGTTGAGTTCTTTGGAGTACCTCGAACACTTATTAAAGTGTGGTTGAGCTGAGGAAGGCTCGCTTGATTGGATGTGTGCAAAAGGTGCATTTTCACATTGAGCAAATATGTCAGCAGACAGCCCAGTACAGATTGTGGGTGAGAAGTTGGATAGAAAGAACTTCCAGGCATGGAAGTACAGGATTAAAAGCTTTCTGAAGGGAAAAGGATTTTGGAACCTTGTTACAAGTGCGGAGCTAGAGCCGGAACTACCCCGACAACCTACAACAACAACAGGTTGTAGCTCATAAACAATGGTCAGAGAGAGAGCATACAAAGTTTTGCATTACTTGTCTATATGTATCTCGGATGCTATACTCATACATATACATGATGCTAAGAATCCCAAGGATGCATGGGATACATTGGTAAAGCTGTTTGATACAGATACTAGTGCTCGTAAGTCTCAGTTGTTGAGACAACAGATTCATAATGTGAAGCGGAAAGGAAGGAGTATCCATAATTATGTTCAAGAGATAAAGAAGTATGCAGATGCATTGGCAACTATCAGTGCCCCCATGCCTGATGATGATTTGGTAAACATTACCTTGTGTGGTCTTGGCAAGGAGTACAAGTCTTTTGATACATCTATTTCTATTCGGAGTACAAGTTTACCAGATTTTGATGAGTTGGTTTCACTCTTGCTTGTTGAGGAAATCAAACTCGGTGACTCTTTTCATGATGCATCTACTAGCCATGATGATAATGGCATAAATCAGGCTTTCTATTCATAAAGGGGATGTAGAGAGGCAGGGGGAGATTTGCATCACGTGGTCATGGTAATGGTCATGGATGGTAGGATAGGTCACCACAACAGAATTTTTAGCCTTCATATGGTGCCACGCATGGTCATGGATATACACCTCAGAGGCATAGGTAATCCTCATGGAAGAGGACGTTGGCAAGGCCAACAAGCATCTACGCAAAATGTGGAATGCCATTACTGTGGGAAATTTGGTCATATGGCACGTGATTGTTTCCGCAAACAAAATGATTTGAGAGGGGGTAGAGCACAACATGGTGGGTGGACATTATGCACAACATGGTGGAAATTATGCAAATGGTGGAAATTTTACATCAAGCAGTAATGATGGCAGCGCAAATCACTTGTTTGCCATGAAACATGTCGTGGGATCTATGATGACAAATGGTAACAGTGATGACACTTGGTATACGGACTCTAGAGCATCAAACCATATGACTTGTCATGGTGTGGCGAGCGACGAATGGTTTGAACATATGAAGCCTATGGATGTGAAAGGCTATGTGGAGACAGGAGATGATTCCCAACATGCTATCACACACGTTGGAAGTGTACCATTGATTATGCACAATGGTGTTAACCTATGGTGGACATTCAAACATATTACTTTTTACGTCATTATTTAAAGTATTCTGAGTCATGGGCCGGACTTGTCGACACCACATGTAAAGGATAAAGGGATTGGGTGATCATCGATGAGAGGCGCACCTTGAATTTCATCAGGATAAGGGTTAGGATCAGTTGGCCATGTGTGGGTGCCCATGTGTGAACGACTAGGTCACATATAAGAGTCAAATGTAAACCTAAAACCTCTCATTCTCAATGTGTTGAATACAAGGAGTCTCTTGCTTTATCTTCTCCATCCCCTTCTCTTGCGTGTGTGTGTGTGTGTGTGTGTGTGTGTGTGTGTGTGAGAGAGAGAGAGAGAGAGAGAGAGAGAGAGGGTAGCGATCGAGCATTGCGTGGCAACACGGCGGTAGAGCGACGGCGGTGGCTCCTTCTTCATCTCGGCGCGAGAATCCTTCACAACGGTGGTCTGAGCGGTGAGTGACACACCATTGCTTCCTGTTTGAGCTTGCTGGTTTCTGGTTGTGTGCTTGCAGCCATTCGTGGCTCGCATATGGTGCCTGGCAAGTCCCCAGCTCCGACACGTGCGGCAAGAGCGCACATTTTTGGCACCGCTACCAGGGAAATGCCCTGCACCAAGCTCCAGATGCAGCTCAGGTTGCTGTTTGAAGTCAAACTTATTCTGCAGGAAAGGCAAGGAAAGGCGTGATTATGTGTATGCTGTTGATTTCCATTCTTTGCGGTGTGTGTGTGTGTGAGTGTGTGTGAGTGAGTGTGTGTATATAGAGGGCAAAGTAGCAGAGCGACGCTGCGCAAGCACTGCGGCCGGCCCTAAAACATCTTCGTTAATATTTTTTCGAAAAAAAAAGTTAAAAAAAGAAGAAGTAAAAATAAACCAAAAAAAGCGAAAAAGCACAAAAAAAAACCGAAACCCAACCCACATGGAGTGGAAAGAAAATTTTTATTTGAAAAATTTTGAAAAGAAAAAACCCCCAATTGACTCTGACCTAGGCCTCGGTCTTTTGATATATATATATATAGGAGAGTGATTCTCCATAGCTTTCTTTCAAGTGAAAGCTTAAGGGAAGTGAAGCTCTATATGTAGTCTACCCCCCAAGGAGTGGAGTGGGCATGTGGGACAAAGCCTTCACCTTTCCCCCCGAAGGCACCCTTGGACTTTCAAATTTAGGCCTCACACCTACACACAAATAGAGTGTTCTGAGGACCACGGGAGCTCCGGATAGGCGAACATTATGCTTTAAAGCATGCTAGGACCCCTTGAACGATACGCTCATCTTGAGCTATCACACGCCATAGTCCAGTTTTGACCATAAGTAAGGGGGTAAAAACGGGTTGAAAACAAGACAAAAACAAGTAAAAACGGGGTGCAAAACACCTGAGAAACCACTTGTGTGGGCTTCAAGGGTAGTTACCAACGCCCGTAGGGTACCCACGTCACATGCATCTACGCTCTGGTCGAGTGCTAGAGTCTGAGCAACTAGAAAGCGTTTCAGTTTTACGCAGGCTCACACCATCCCTCCACGTTAGCATCTTGGCCTTCAGTTTGGAACCCAAGGAAGTGCAACCCAAGATCCACAAATAGTGGCTAGTGACTCGTCCTCTGACTCTGAAGTCATGGAAGGGCACCCTACCAAGAACTCTGAGGAAGCAAGCCAAAACATGCCACTTGGGGTCCCATAACCCGGATCTAGCATGTTTAGTCGTCTAATAGAGACTTTTAGTAGAGCTACGCGCTCTGAACCTGTGAGACAAGTGAAGTAAACGAAGGAGGAGGGGAAGTAGATTCGCCATTCACATCTCATGTAGACCCTGCCCTCCCAAAGAGTGTCGATGTGGATATTCTACCCACTTCATTTAATGAAGGCCCTACTGAGCTACCACCTTCTGACGCTCTTCCTAAAGTAGAGGTCCCTAGAAGTCAAACCATAAGAAGTGACATTGCGTCCACTTCGAGAGAACCTTTTGGCACGCCAAGTTTAGATGGGATATTTCTCAATGAAAATTGGGAATATGACCTACACACGAAGACTCTGACTGACCTATACACGGGTTACACATACCATGTAGGTTGGTTAGAAGTCATACGATCTACATCTAGTGCCACCAATCTAGATGAACAACAAATGATATGTGAAGTTATCCATAGAATTATCCAATTTAAAAGGCAGAATAGGGGAGTGAACCTGGTTTCCACTGGCCCTATGAGATTTTTGGATACGGGCAAGGCTAAACAACCAACCCTGTCACAATTGGAGACTCCCTCGATGAGTCCCGTAGATCCTTCGTATGTTGTTTCGCCTGGAGTCTCAATGCTGGTTGAGCCCACGAGCAGTAACTTTAGTTTTCCAACTTTGGCTCAACTTTCCATTAGGGAATCCACAATGCCTACTCCGATGATGAGCATGATGGAAAGTGCACCCGTTACCACTGTAGTTAGTACAACACCGCTATCTAACACCGCTACCTCGGGGGGGTCACTCACAAAAAATGTAAATATCACGTGCGTTCAACAGAAGCATATTTTTAATTTATGAAACTTACAGAAATATATTTACATAAGGGTATGATTTAAAATTTTTTCAAAAAAATTTACAGATTCATAAAGAAAAGGGGATATTATATGGATAGAAAAATTCACAGATAAAGGATTTAAAATATAGGCCTTGAACGCACGCGATAGGGGTATTCTACATATAGTGACCCCCCCGAGACCGCTACCTAGTGGTACAGTACCTACAACAGTGTGTACCAGTGCATATCAACCATATGTACCTATCGCTACTCATGCTCATGTAGCTCCTACACCTCTTGTTATGCCAATGGCATATGCTCCACAAATGCCTTATCAGAACCCTTATCCAAGAGGAGCTATGCCTAGTCACATATCATATCCTACGTCAACTACATACATATCAAGACCAATGCCAACTCCTGTCACCAGGCCATCCCAGAAGTGCCTCCTCCAGCTATGCCTACTCACCTAGGTGATCTAGCCGTGTTTGCTCAAACGATCGGACGATCTATTACGGAAAACATGCGTGGCAACCGTCACAACACATAGTTCCAAGGAACCCAAATTTAGTCCAGTCTGTGCCGTTACCACCGCCAGTGCTAGGACCACAACCTCCACATCCAAGGATTACCCCTATAAACCAGATGGGTTGTGAGTCACATAGTGCGTGTGGGGATTATGAAGAGGATATAGACCCCACTGTTCCATATGGGATTGATAGGTTTGAAATGACTCCCTAGTACTACATGGAGGATCATTTTGGGCAATTCAAGCCTCTATATCAAGCGGCTTCTCTCGCCACAAGAGGGCAAAACCTTAATACCTTGGTGAGGAGACCACCTCTTCAATGCTACGATTGTGGTGGACCGCATCGTGTAGCGGAGTGCCCTAATAGGCTACAGAAGATCGCTACTCAAAGGCAACCAAATCAAGGGAGCACGTCGAGAATGCCGGTACTTGCATGTAATCGTTGTGGCATAGATCATTTGATTGCTCAATGTCCACATAATCCGAGTGCACCCAAGATTATGCCATTGAATTTGGTTGAGGTCACCAATGAGGCACTAGGAACCACACCTGTTGTACCCCCGAATGTAGTCACACGGTCAATGCTTCAAAATCAAAACTACATTCTTGAAGAGAGGGATACTACATCAATTGCTCGAGCAAAGAAAAAGAAAATGCGACGGAAGAGATCGCTTAATGCCACAAGCTCCAAACCTAGTTCAAAGACTAATATAGGGACAGGAGATGACCCCGTGTATATGAATGATCCTGAAGATGATTCTAATTCAATAGGAACCATGGGGACCAAAGCCACTACCCTAAGGGAGGAACCCACTCGGGAGCTCAACGAAGGAGAATCAAGCGAATACATAAATCAGGGGAAACAAAAGGAAACTCCTCCGGCCCCACAACCAAGTCAGCTAATGCCCCCTCGGCTACCCAGACTGACTGAGACTCCCAAAGACAAGCCACGTGGGCCAAAAACCCTCAAGAAAAAGATTGGAACTTACCCAAACCTAGTAGAGGAGATTGAACGAGTCCAACCCCTAAGGGGTTTGGTTGAAGAAACACAAAGAGAACTGGAGCTAGACCCTAGAAAAATCAAGATTCCAGACACAGTGTTTCCTACACAAGTTCAGCTTCACAGGAGCCATAAACCATTAGCTATACCTAGTATCATTCGGGAAGAAAGTGAGGATAGGACATCAGGGAGTGGGCAGACACCCTTCTTGCTTGAAAGAATGTTTAGTGAGGGAATGCCTGACCCCATCGAAGAGGAAGTGATTCCATCTTCACCAGTCCCTAGTCAGGGGCCGATATCTCAAAAAATACCGGTGAATGTGTCCAAACTAACGTATTTCATGTCCTCTGAAATCTGAACCACGATCATATCCAAGTTATACGGAGATCCTGAGCTATTCTTAGCTCTTCGGGCGTTTCTCAATGGAGAACTGAAGGCGAGGTTACCACAATTTGCAAATATGGATAGACCCGACACACTTCAAGATGAGGAGGAACATTTGGATCTACAGGCCAACCTAGATGAAGACTCGATCGTTGAAATACCTGTTAACAAGTTGGGATAGTACTTTTTGAAGGTGATGAATCTAATGCAACCCTCCCCATTACTACCAAGGGATTAACTCTAAAGGGAATCCTTAATGGTGGTGCTGGAGTGAGCATTGTGACTAAAAACTGTTGGGAATCTATGGGAAGACCTCACCTAGAAGTCACAAACATAGTGGTTAAGATGGCAAACGGAACTATAGCTAAACCTATTAGAATGCTAAGGGACCTTAAGATCAAGGTTCTAGGATACAAGGTAAGACATACCTTCATTGTAATGGATTTCTCTAAGCATCCTATGTCATATCAAATGATCTTAGGATGCCCCTTCATGAGGGAAGCACAAATGGTGCATGACTGGTCGAAAAGCCATGTCTACTTACAATTCCAGGACTCTGTTATTCGAGTTGATCTTGAGAATGGTTGCGCGTATCCTTTAGGAAGCAAGGTTATCATCGATAATCGATCGGATACCACTATTCACTCAGCCCCATTAAAGTATTGATATACATGCAAAAAAGAGACTGATGATGGGAAAGATTCTCCTTATATGGATGTCCTACTAGGCATGACTGAGTCGGATAACGTGGATTGGTGGGTACACCTAGCGGCAACCATAGACACATGGGAAAATAGTTGGGTAACGCCTGAGGGGCGAGATATGCCACCATTAGTGCCAGTAAACATGATAGGTGTTATGCACTTGACTCCTGAGGCAGAAAGTGGCAAACTCCCTTGACACTGAAAGTAGCAAAGACTTTGACCAATGCAACTCCGAGTCTGAATCTCAAGAAGAAACTGACTCTAAGCCTGATAGGGAGTATGAATCAAATATTCACCCAAGTGTGGAAGCTTTGTGCTCAAGGCCTAGAACAGTAACCTCTTGCAGTTCATCCGAGAGTGAGGGGGACACAAGTGAAGATCGATCAAGTGAGTCCGAATCTAATATAAACAAAAATCAAAAACTAGGAAAAAAAAGAGGACGAGACATAAGCGACAATGCTATCGAGCTAATATACGAACTACAATAAACAAAGAGAGATCCACTGTAGAATGGCTTAGTTATGTAGGAGCATATGACGCTCATCGCTCGGAAGTTAGCAGATAATTGGGGACAATACCTCCAAAGTGTCATGTGGTGTATTCCGCAACCTCATGACATCGCCCAATTAGAAATCGAAGAGAAGCCAAAACTAAGTCGTACTGCGAGAAGGCATCAAAACTGAGAGTTAGCTCAGCAACAAAAGATGCGGAATTAAAAGAAAGAAGCATGGCACAACAAGAACCGGTAGACTTACACCCCGCACCCGAGCATTTCAAATCATTTACCACGGGGGAGCGTAAAGTCGTCTACACAAAAACCCAACGAACGCCTACCAATGGGAGTAGCGGTGTCTACGATGGCCCGGCGGTAGTTAAGGAAATAGAACTAGCAGATCCAGGTGAGGAGTCTAAACCAGTTTTTATTGCTCAAGACCTCACCAAGACGGAAGAAGCTACACTTAAGAGGCTTCTTAAAGAATTCAAGGACATATTTGCTTGGACATACCATGATATGAAGGGTGTTCCACCCTCTGTGGTGCAACACACAATTTCAATGATTAGCACTACTCAACCAGTCCAGCAACGTCCCTACCCAATGATTCCTAAGTATGCAAAGATTGTACAAGAGGAAATTGAAAAGATTATAAAATGTGGATTCATATACCCTATTGAGCACTCAGAATGGGTTTCTTCGATAGTCATTGTACCAAAGAAGAATGGGAAACTCAAAGTGTGTGTTGATTTCAAAAAGGTTAATGCAGCCACCAGAAGAGATCATTACCCCTTGCCGTATTGTGAACATGTGCTTGAAAGAGTTGTAGGCAAAGAGGCTTATAGCTTTTTAGACGCGTACTCTGGTTATAATCAGATCACAATTGCAGTAGAGGACCAAGCTAAAATAGCTTTTATAACAGAGTTTGGAGTGTTTGCCTTTCACATCATGGCCTCCGGCTTAACCAATGCACCGGCAACATTCCAACGATTGATAAATACAGCCTTTAAGGAATATCTAAGGGACTTTTGTGAATCTTTCTTAGATGATCTTTGTGTTCATTCCTCTTGGGACGAGCACTTGATGTGTTTACGAAAAATATTTGAAAAGGTGTAGATTATATCGCATCTCATTGAATCCTTTCAAATGCCAATTCTTGGTTAAACACGGAGTTATTCTAGGGCATATAGTGTCCAAAAATGGGATTTCCACCAACGAAAGTAAAATCAAGGTCATTCTGGAATTGCCCCCACCCACCAACTATAAGGGAGTCCAACGCTTTATGGGCCACATTGGTTATTATCAAAGGTTTATTTTATTCTTCGGTGAGATAGCTCGACCATTGTACAAGCTTATTATCGAAGGTTTATTTTATTCTTCAGTGAGATAGCTCGACCATTGTACAAGCTTCTCATCGAGTTTATTTGGACCGAAGATTGTGATTGTGCATTTGAGCTATTAAAGAAGGCCTTAGCGAGTGCTCCAATCTTACGAATGCCTAATTGGGATTTAATCTTCCATGTGCATATTGATACGTCAAACTTTGCTATTGGGTGTGTACTAAAACTCAACCTGGAGAACATAAACTAGACTACCCCATTAGCTTTGCCAGTCGCGCCAGTTGAACGATACTGAAATGAACTACACCACTACGGAGCGAGAAGCGTTGGCAATGATATATGCAGTAAGGAAATTTTGTTATTACCTTCTTACCACCAAGTTTGTTTTCTATGTGGATCATCAAGCATTGTTATATCTGGTGAACAAACCATGCTCCACAGGAAGAATCACGCGATGGTTGTTGATTCTTCTTGAGTTTTGTGAGATCCCTGTTCCCACCACGCAACGGATTCGGGGTACTAGCAGCGGAAGTAGCACTTCATGCGCGAGGCAGGGTCCCACACTCGAGGCCTCGTCCACGGAAGTAGCACTTCATGCGCGAGGCAAGGTCCCACACTCGGGGCCTTGTCCACCACGGATATCTGGATAAAAGACTAATCCGTCGGTTTTTCCAAAAACGCGAACCCGAAAAAACTTCCCTTATCCAGAAAGCACGGGCGATTCCTCCAGGATAACTTTTACTCTAATGTAGTCAAGACCATTAGTGATCAAACTGATCCGACTGCACCTATAAAGATACTGGGTCAGATCAAGGAGAACTTGCACTTGGATCATTGGAATCAACGCTTTTTTTTCCTTCAAGAGGCACAGCCGCCGTTGATTCCTATCCATAGAACAATTACTATCCGAGATTTACTTTATCTATCATAGTAACAGAAATTGAGTCTCGATTTACGGATCCATCAGTCCAGCCTAACCCCGTCCGATCCCATGGGTTAGCCAACCGCCCAACCACTGTAGTGATGGGATCCAATTTGGAATTTGGTTAGGTTTTGTCCCGGGTACCAAGGAAAAGAGTTCCAAGGCCCCCTAGCCGGAAGTTCATACAAATATAAAACTAGCCACACCACTTACACACCCAATATAAAATTGCCTTTTTCTTAGCATCAGCTAACTTTAAAACAATCCTTTAATAAAACCATAGTACCACTGATCACAATCTTCCAATTTATCCGGTTGATTCATAATTTCCCATCATTCCTTCATCAGAGTATCTATGGCATCATTGGCAACTAGAACGCTTACCGCCACCTGTCCACTCAGGGGCCTTTTCAATAGTTCCTAGCCCATAATACTCGGCAATATAATCACTTATAAAAATCAAGATAGACTCTCGTTGAAGATCAGTAAGATCAACCAACAGATCCATAAAAAGAGCCATGGACTCGACCAACAAGGTCAATCAACCAAATCCATGCCCAGTTTCAGAAAACAACTCTTACTCCTTGTTCCAATATCTTCCTCGGCGCACGTGTGGGTATCCTAGGCGACCCAGAGCCCGAGCACCGTATGGTCAGCACCCTCTAGGATCCTTCGCAGGTGACCTAGCCCTTCACTCATAGGCCGCTTCCTTGGTCCCTCATCCACCATACCGGAAGCTCATCATTTTAATCGAACCGAGGCTGGTCAAGACCTCGGCCGACCTTGCTACGCGAGACGTCCTCCATTGACTCTCCGTCAGCAGTTGCAACTTTAACAGTTAGGTCTTCATGACCTTAATCCACAAGACGGTCAAAATGCTTCCCCAACATTCTTGACATAAAACAGTCATTTACAAACAGTCACAAAATACAGTTTCTAAATCGAACTCTCGTCTTTCCACATTATCCCTCCTTAGTCCACATTACTTATTCCACATTCCATTAAATGTGTACTCATTCTCATCCATTTCCTCATATCGACGAC
Source organism: Cibotium barometz (assembly GCF_041138505.1). Lineage (NCBI taxonomy): Eukaryota > Viridiplantae > Streptophyta > Polypodiopsida > Cyatheales > Cibotiaceae > Cibotium > Cibotium barometz. Next base: position 52,809,124 of record NC_141076.1, read on the forward strand.
ACATTAATTCACATACACATTCACATTCACATCCATACATCCTCATCTACATGCATACATCCATTTTCACATCTTCATTTATACATCCACATCCCATATCCACATTCATACATACACATCTATATCCACATCCATACATCCACATCCACATCCACATTCACATTCATACATCCACATCCACATTCCCATTCACATCTATACATCCACATCTACATCCACATACATACATATATCCACATCTGTATCTACATCCATACATCCACATCCACATCCACATTCACATCCATATATCCACATCTACATGCATACATCCATTATCACGTCCTCATTCATATATCCACATCCACATACATACATACATCCACATCCACATTCCCATTCACATCTATACATTCACATCTACATCCACATACATACATACATCCACATCCGCATTCCCATTCACATCTATACATCCACACACATACATACATCCACATTCACATCTACGCATATACATCTTCATGCATACATCCATTTTCACATTCATACATCCACACTCCCATCTCCACATTCACACATCCACATACATACATCCATTTTCACATTCCCATTCATATATCCCCATATGCCTTCACATCTAATCTTTTACATCACATCCATTCCTGCCCTATCACGACCCATATACATCTTATCTTATCACATACACTTCTTACCTCATCTCATACACATCTTATCACATCTTAATTCATCTTATCACCTGCTAACTTATTTCATAAGCATCTTATCACCTCTTATCACATCTTATACACCTCTTATCACATCCTATCACATCTCATATCTATTTATAGAATACAAGAGAATTCTTATATTTGATATAAGATTTCTTTACACATTTATTTTATGCATAAATTCCATTTAAGGAGATTAATACTTTCGAAGTAAAAATCAATCTTTTATGCATCTTTCTATGCATAAATTCATTTTAAATGAAAATGACACTTTTGAATTAAAATTCAATCTTTTATGCATCTTCCTATGCATGAATTCAATTTAGATGAGAATGACACTTTTGAATCAATCTTTTATGCATCTTCCTATGCATAAATTCAATTTGGTAGGAATTACACTTTTAGAATAAAAGAATTTCTCTTATGCATCTAAGTTATGCATAAAATCCCTTTATGATGAAAATAACACTCTTAGTATAAAAAGAATATCTTTTATGCATACTTCTATGCATGAAATCCAAATATGATAAAAGTAACACTTTTATAATAAAATAATCAACTCTTATGCATACTTCTATGCATGAAATTCAATTGTGATATAAGTAACACTTTTATAATAAAATAATCAACTTTTATGCATACCTCTATGCATGAAATTCAATTGTGATAAAAGTAACACTTTTATAATAAAATAATCAACTTTTATGCATACCTCTATGCATGAAATCCAATTATGATAAAATATAAAAATCAATTTCTCTATGATTACAATGAATATCTTTCAATTAATCTAGGATGATAATTCCTAGAATATGGTAGGAAGTCCTCTTTTCCTGCTTTGAATGAAATTATTTTATGTATAATTTTTATAAAAATTTTGCCATAGCTCCGCTGCTATGACTGATAAATCTCAAATTATTTTGAAGGATAAAGCTTATCATTAAGGGAATGATTAGAATGATCCCTAATTGGATCATTAACCCATAATGGATTGAATCATCAATATTCAAGAAATACATAAACTAAAAGCATAGAAAAAAAACCATTAATTTGGCCTCAAGCATAGATTAATCTTAAATTAGGGAAAAGCTTTGTGAAAAGCTTCACTTGGATTGAGAATAGGTCATGAGAATGACCATTCTTTGAGTGAGAGAGAGAAATTACATAAAAACCATTAGAATTAAGCATAAATGAAAATTTATGTAATTCTTTACTATCTTTCATCAATTAACTTCAATAACATTTATCAATTTATGTAATTCAAGTACTACCATTCATCAATTAACTTTAATAGCATTCAAAAACCATTCCAATTAAGCTTCTCAAGCTTGAGAGGGGTTGAGAAGAGAGAAACATTGAGAAATTATAGAAAATGATCAAAATTCACTAATTACCTTATAAATTGCTTGATTCTTTGTTCACGGTAGAGGCCCCCAACCAATCAATTGGTTTAGTATGTTGATTGAGCCACCAATGGGGATTGAAGAAAGAGGGAAGTGTCAAAAACTAGTGAATTATTAATGAATTCACAGTTCTTGGCTTAGGTGAAGTAGAGTAACAATGCATTAAACATTGTTGAGTTTCAACAAAGGGGAAGGCCTCTATTTATAGGAAAAAGTGAGCTCCTAACCAAACAAACTGATTCTAGAATTTTCCAACTCAGTTTGGTCAATTTTTGACCATTTTTAGGTCAGTTGAGCTAACTTTTTGCAACTAGACTTAAATTAGGAGAGAGGAGAGAATATCTCAATTTTTATGAGTTTAAAACTCATTTAAGCATGTGAAATATGCACCTCCTTTAATGGACTCCCCTTCCTTACATATGTGTCAAAATGGAATCATTATACCCAAAATATCTCATATTTTTAATATTGCTCATAGTTTTTTTACTAATAAACCTTGTACATTTTCAACTCTTCATCTTATGTGAGCATTTACTCATTTTTGGATACCCAAAATATCTCATATTTTTAATATTGCTCATAGTTTTTTACTAATAAACCTTGTACATTTTCAACTCTTCATCTTATGTGAGCATTTACTCATTTTTGGATACCCAAAATATCTCATATTTTTAATATTGCTCATAGTTTCTTACTAAATAAACCTTGTATATTTTCAACTCTTCATCTTATGTGAGTATTGAAGGGACTCCCCTTCCTTACATATGTGTCAAAATGAAATCATTATACCCAAATATCTCATACTATTAAAATTACTCATAGTTTCTTACTAATAAACTTTGTACATAGTCAACTCTTCATCTTATGTGAGCATTTACTCATTTTTTGGGTATCTACTTTTACAAAATTGGATTTATCTCCTTCCCACACATGGATTGATGCTATTGGCCCATAGGAACCTTAATTGGACCATAATCCAAAAATTTCTGAAAATCTAGACCCTTAGGCTAAGGTCCTTTATACCCATTTCTAATTAATTCCAATTGCACATTGGAAAGTTCTTTTTGAATTTCTGTTTCAGGGGAATTCATTTTAATAAGATGAGATACTTTTCTATCCAAAAATATTAAAAATACGAATATTCTCTCTCTAGAATATTTTCTCTCTCTATGTCAAAATAGGCAGAGACAAGATCTTTTATATTTCTGAAGAGGGGATTGATTACAGGGGAAGATGCTGGACATCTTGAGAGGCTGGGGAGGAATCTTACAAGTTTGATTTCACTGTTGTTGTGAGACCTGGCAAAAAACATGTCATGGCTGATCATTTGTCTTGCATACCTAATGGTGAATCTCCTACAAGAGTTGAGGATGACTTACCTGACACTTCCTTGTTCATGGTGGAGATAATGCCTGAATGGAGTGAGAAGATTGTTAACTTTTTGGTTAATGGCTTTCCACCCAAGGAGCTTCGTAAAGATCTAGCTCGAAAGCTGATCAAGGAATGCAAACCCTATTGCCTGATGGTCAGGACTCTTTATAAAAGAGGAAAGGATGACGTTCTTAGGCGTTGTGCCCGAGAGGATGAGTATCTATATATTTTGCAAGAGGCACATATGGGCATAGCCGGTGGTCACTTCTCAGGAGACTTAACTGCGCGAAAGATCTTACAATCAGGGTATTGGTGGCCCACTATGTTCCAAGATGCATCACTTTTTGTGAAGGGTTGCGATGAATGCCAACGCTACAAGAAGCCCCAGTGGAAAGATCAGATGCCCCTACATCCAATTAAAGTAAACCAACCATTTGAAAAGTGGGGTTTAGACTTTGTAGGTCCAATTAGCCCAGCAGCCCGCAACACACAATCTCACTATATTATTGTGGCCACTTACTATGTGACCAAATGGGTTGAAGCTAGAGCGACACGTAAGGTAGATGCGAGGACAACAGCCAAGTTCCTCTTTGAAAATATAATCACATGCTTCGGTTGTCCTTTTGAACTTGTGAGTGACAATGGTGCGCATTTTATAAATGAAGTGATTAAGGAGCTCACAACAAATTTCATGATATCCCATTATAAATCTACTCCTTATTATCCGCAAGCGAATGGCCAAGCTGAGAGTACCAACAAGACCTTAATCTCTAATCTGACAAAGACTGTTGAGGCTCATCGCACGGATTGGGATCTAAAGCTTACGTCAGCTTTATGGGCCTATCATACTGCGTACAAAGTGGCTATTAATTCAAGATGGTATATGGCCAAGAAGCAGTCATGCCATGGGAATTTGTCATTCCTAGTCTTCGTGTTGCTACTCAAGAGGGTTGGGATGGTAATCCCTTAGTAAAGCGTTTGTATATCCTTGACCAGCTAAGCGTTTGTATATCCTTGACCAGCTAAACGAAGAAAGACAATTGGCGGTGTACAATGCCCTTGTGGAGAAGGAGAGAAGGGAGAAATGGTTTGATCGCCACCTGCTGAATGACAAGGACATCAAAGTTGGGGATAAAGTCCTAATGTATGGAGTGCGTAACAAAAAGAAGAAGCTCAAATATGCTGGTAAGGGACCATATAGAGTTTGTGAAATTACCCCGCAAGGTACCATCCGAGTGGAGACTCTTGACGGAGTTGAAACCATTGGATTCCTCAATGGGAGTAAATTTAAAAGATACTATGACCCCCTAAGCCAAGAGGAGTTACATGCAATCCATAAGAAGAAGGCAGCTAAAGAACAAGCTGAGCTTAAGAAGATACAAGCGAGAGTTGAAGCCAAAGAACGTCAGCAGAGCAGTGTGTTAGGCACCAACGAGAAGCCAACTTGGGGATTATGCAAGCACTTTTCGAGGAGGCAGAGGAGGATTCACTAGAATCTGACCCGCCTCTACGATACCCAATTGAGCTATAGAGTCCTTACGGGGAGGTGCTATATAATGCATTATTGGATATGGGAGCTCAACACAATTTGCTATCATATGGAGTGTGGTGTCAACTTGGAAAACCACCTTTATCCAAGAGTGCTATCCAAGTTAAGGGTATCAATAAGAAGAAAACCACTGTCTCAGGAATTCTGCACACTCATGTTGCCTATGACAAGGGGACTGTAATTCAAAGCTTTTTGGCTATGCCTGCTGGTACCATGGAGGGGACTGTAAACTTAGGGTGCAAATGAATGTTAGCCACCAAGTGCAATATTGATTGAGCAACCAGGCGAGTTACAACGCAAGAACCAACTCTTAGTCTGACTGCTCAAGGTCCCGCACCTAAGCCATCAACTCTGGACAAAATGCTAGATAACGAAAAATCACAAAGTCAAGTAACCACACCATCTTTGATTGTTTGCCACCCCTCTAATGCTTCAACGCCAAGAGTGGAAATAGGCAGTGTGGTCTCCAAGGCTCCGCTTACTTTACCAAAGAGTACATACAAATGGGTCCCAAAAGCTTCATTACCTCCACTACTCAATCTCGTTCCCTTGTAGTAGGAAAGCAGCTACCCGCCCGAGAAAAGGCAACGTAACATCACGTTGGATTCCTAAAATATTATTAGCAGCCCAACGGTACTACGAAGGGAATGACCAGATTTGGGTCCCTAAACATAAGCTGAATTCCTCTACATCGCCTGTAAAACCTTGTAAACCAAATGTTGCCACCCCAATGACAATTCAAGATCGTGGTAAGGGAAAGGTAACGGAGTGCTCCACACCACTTCTTCCAAAGCTAGTTTAGATTCCAAAAAGATATCGATCAATACCACCTAGCTCAGGAAGGGGGGAGCCACATGAAGCTTCTAGCTCCTCATGCCAGGCACACGTTGATATAGAAGTTTTTGCATGCTCTACACCTACCCTTGTCAATACCCACCAAGAAACCAATAAGTCTACGTCTCCCCTTGTAAAAGTATCATCGAAAACCATTTCCTCCGTTCGTTCATGGGAGCGTACACTACCATCTCTGCAATTTGATGTGGCCACCACAAGGGTCATAAAAAGCTATCTGACCACATCACCACCTATAACCCACTGGACAAATTGGTTCCAAGGGACTACAACATCAGTGTAAAAAATATGATCTACCCAAGGAAGGGAGGAGCATGTACTCACGTTCGACATTCTATTGCTTCCTCCCTAACCTTCTCCTCTGACCATGTAACTCCCAAATTCGAGGGAATGTATATGTAAGATTCCTCCCCCAACCCCTTTTTGATGTCTAGTATCTTCCCCTGTAATCAATCCCTCTTCAGAAATATAAAAAACCTTGTTTCTAACTGTTTTAACCTAGAGAGAGAATATTCAAATTTTTAATATTTTTGGATAGAAAATTATCTCATCTTATTAAAATAAGTTCCCCTGAAATAGAAATTCAAAAAGAACTTTCCAATGTGCAATTGGAATTAATTGGAAATGAGTATAAAGAACCTTAGTCTAAGGGTCTAGATTTTCAAGAATCTTTGGATTATGGTCCAATTAAGGTTCCTATGGGCCAATAGCATCAATCCATGTGTAGGGAGGAGATAAATCCAATTTGTAAAAGAAGATACCCAAAAATGAGTAAATGCTCACATAAGATGAAGAGTTGAATATGTACAAGGTTTATTAGTAAAAAACTATGAGTAATATCAAAAAAATGAGATAATTTGAGTATCCAAAAATGAGTAAATGCTCACATAAGATGAAGAGTTGAATATGTACAAGATTTATTAGTAAAAAACTATGAGTAATATCAAAAAAATGAGATAAATTGGGTATCCAAAAATGAGTAAATGCTCACATAAGATGAAGAGTTGAATATGTACAAGGTTTATTAGTAAGAAACTATGAGTATTACTAAAAAAATGAGATATTTTGGGTATAATGATTCTATTTTGACACATATGTAAGGAAGGGGAGTCCCTTAAAGGAGGTGCATACTTCACATGCTTGAATGAGTTTTAAACTCAAAAATAATGTGATATTTTTATCTCTGCTCTCTCTTGAACCAAACCAAATCAAAAGAGAACCAAACCGAATCAAAAAGGAACCAAACTAGGTCCAAATCTAGTCCAAATTCAACCAAACTGATTTGGAAAATTCTAGAATCAGTTTGTTTGGTTAGGAGCTCAATTTTTTCTATAAATAGAAGCCTCCCCCTTATTGAAAATTAATAGTGTTTTATGCACTGTTACTCTACTCCACCCAAGCCAAGAACTGTGAATTCATTAATAATTCACTAGTTTTTGACACTTTCCTCTTCCAAAGATTGGTGGCCACTCTTGTTCAAACAAGAGTTGAACCCTCAAACCATCAAGCCAAAGGAAAGCTATCAAAGTCATTAGTAAGTTGGTGGTTCTTCTTTTCTTTCACTTATTTTATGGATTTTTATGCTTTTAAATGGTTTTTATGCATTATGCCTTCTCTATAATGTTATGCCTCATTACATCCCCTCTCTTCTCTAGCAAAAACCAACCTTTCTCTATCCTAGGTGAATGGTTAAGTGATTAATGTCAAATTTTTATAATGTTTATTTCAATTAATGTACAAATGATTATTTTAGGATAATTTCAATACTTTTGGTGCACTTTTAATTAGTTAGAAAATTGAAAAATGGTCAGCCATACAAAGGAGGTTATGGCAAAAATTTTAGAAATTAGTGAAATAAAATTCATCTTTCTAAAAGAGTAATCCTTATGGTTTCTATATTCTAAAGTATCATTTCCATGCATAAAAGATGCATTTTGATTACATGCATAAAGGATAAATTATTATTTTAATGTAAAAGTGTTATTGTTATCATATTTGAATTTCATGCATAGAGGTATGCATAAAAGTTGATTATTTTATTATAAAAGTGTTACTTTTATCATATTTGAATTTCATGCATAGAGGTATGCATAAAAGTTGATTATTTTATTATAAAAGTTCTACTTTTATCATATTTGAATTTCATGCATAGAGGTATGCATAAAAGTTGATTATTTTATTATTTATAAAAGTGTTACTTTTATCATATTTGAATTTCATGCATAGAGGTATGCATAAAAGTTGATTATTTTATTATAAAAGTGTTACTTTTATCACAATTGAATTTCATGCATAGAAGTATGCATAAAAGTTGATTATTTTATTATAAAAGTGTTACTTTTATCCTATTTGAAATTCATGCATAGAGGTATGCATAAAAGAAAATTTTATACTAAAAGTGTGATTTTCATTCTAAATGGATTTTATGCATAAGTTAGATGCATAAGAGAAATTCTTTTATTCTAAAAGAGTAATTCCTACTAAATTGAATTTATGCATATAGGAAGGTGCATAGAAGATTGATTTTAATTCAAAAGTGTCATTCTCATTTAAAATGAATTTATGCATAGGAAGATGCATAAAAGATGGATTTTTAATCCGAGAGTGTTAGTCTCCTTAAATGGAATTTATGCATAAATAAATGTGTAAAGAAATCTTATATCAAATATAAGAATTCTCTTGTACTCTATAAATAGATATGAGATGTGATAGGATGTGATAAGAGGTGTATAAGATGTGATAAGAGGTGATAAGATGCTTATGAAATAAGTTAGGAGGTGATAAGATGAATTAAGATGTGTATGGGATGAGGTAAGAAGTGTATGTGATAGGATAAGATGTATATGGGTTGTGATAGGGCGAGAATGGATGTGATGTAAAAGATTAGATGTGAAGGCATATGGGGTTATATGAATGGGAATGTGAAAATGGATGTATTTATCTGGATGTGTGGATGTGGAGATGGGAGTGTGGATGTATGAATGTGAAAATGGATGTATGCATGAAGATGTATATGCATAGATGTGAATGTGGATGTATAGATGTGAATGGGAGTGTGGATGTGGATGTATGTGAATGTGGATATAGATGTGGATGTATAGATGTGAATGGGAATGTGGATGTGGATGTATGTATGTATGTGGATGTAGATGTGGATGTATAGATGTGAATGGGAATGTGGATGTGGATGTATGTGAATGTGGATGTAGATGTGGATGTATAGATGTGAATGGGAATGTGGATATGGATGTGTATGTATGAATGTGGATATGGGATGTTGATGTATAAATGAGGATGTGAAAATGGATGTTTGCATGTAGATGTGGATGCATGAATGTGGATGTATGGATGTGAATAAGGATGTGTATGCATGGATGTATGCATGTAGATGTGGATGTATGCATATAGATGTGGATGTATGGATGTGAATGTGCATGAAGATGTGGATGTATGGATGAGGATGCATGAATGAGCATGTAGATGTGGATGTATGAATGTGGATGTAGATGTATGCATGTAGATGTGAATGTATGCAAATAAATGTGAATGTATGCATATAAATGTGGATGTATGGATGTGAATGTACATGTAGATATAGATGTATGAATTTGGATGTGAATGTATGCATATAGATGTGGATGTGTATGAGTGGATGTGGAAGTATGTATGTGGATGTGAAAATGGATGCATGGATGTAGATGTGGATGTATGGATGTGAATGTGGATGTGGATGTGGATATATATATGAATGTGAATATATGATATGTGATGTGAAGGAATCTGAAGTGATGAGATGGAAAATGATGTGATTGGATGAGTACACATATAAAAGGAATGTGGAATAAGTAAAGTGGATTGATGATGAGGGATAATGTGGAAAAATGAGAGTTAATATAGAAATTGTATTTGTAAACTGTTTCTAAATGGCTGTTTATGTCAAGAATGCTGGGGAAGCATTTTAACCGTCTTGTGATTAAGGTCGTGGTGGAGACCTAACTGATAAAGTTGCAACTGCTGAGACGAAGAGTCAATGGAGGACATCTCGCGTAGAAAAGTCGGCCGAGGTCTTGACCAGCCTCGGTTCGATTAAAATGGTGAGCTTCCGGTACGATGGATGAGGGACCAAGGAAGCGGCCTATGAGTGAAGCGCTAGGTCACCTGCGAAGGATCCTAGAGGGTGCTCACCATACGGTGCTCGGGCTCTGGGGGGTCGCCTAGGATACCCACATGTGTATCGAGGAAGATATTGGAACAAGGAGTAAGAGTTGTTTTCTGAAACCGGGCATGGATCTGGTTGATTGACCTTGCTAGTCTTCAATGGATGAGTCCATGGCTCTTTATATATATATGGATTTATTGGGTGATCTTGCTGATCTTCAACGGAGAGTCCATCTTGATAAGTGATTATATTACCGAGTATTATGGGCTAGGAACTATTGAAAAGGCCCCTGAGTGGACAGGTGGTGAGCGTTCTGGTTGCCAATGATGCCATAGATACTCTGATGAAGGAATGATGGAAAATTAAGAATCAACCGGATAATTTAGAAGATTGTGATCAGTGATACTATGGTTCATTAAAGGATTGTTTTAAAACTGGTTGAATCTGTGAAAAAGGCAATTTCATATGGGTGTGTAAGTGGTGTGGCTAGTTTTATTTTTGCATGAACATCCGGCTAGGGGGCCTGGGAACTCTTTTCCCTGGTACCCGGGACAAAAATCAAATTCTAAATTGGATCCCATCACTACAGTGGTTGGGAGGTTGGCTAACCCATGGGACAGGATGGGGTTAGGCTAGACTGATGGATCCGTAAATCAAGACTCAATTTCTGTTATTACGATAGATGAAGTGAATCCCGGATAGTAATTGTTCTATGGATAGGAATCAATGGCTGCGCCTCAACAGTAATGCTATCCAGTTGATGAATTCGAATGTGGTTGATATGATTTTTAATTCTGTTTTGAGAACTGATGAATTGAATTAGATTCTGATTGAAAAATGATGATTTTTGAAATTTAGTTGAAATGTAATAAGCTGAGCAAAACCACAATGAGGATGATTGGGACAAGTCCCTGTGATGATAAATGATGATAATGATTTCAGCAAATCACTATGAGATTAGTGGATTGTGTTGTCAAATTGCTACTGTTAACACTTGACTCGGTAGATCAAGTTAAGGGATGACAAATTGAGAACTTGCTTGACTGAAATTTTCGTGGAGGAATGTTCAGAAAGAAATTTTTTCGGTCTAATGGACCATTATCGTGTTAAAAATATGGATGATATGATCTGAATGAATTGTTATTTAATGATGAGTTCTATATAAGGGATATTTATCCCCGTATTCTGTTGGGTTGACCAAAATATAAGGAACCCCAGAATAAATTGGATCTTAAGAAAAAGAGTTGTCCTCTACCTTGCGAGATGAGGACATCTCGCACTTTTTTAAGTGGGGTAGAATGTAAGATTTCTCCCCAGCTTTTGCGGTATTCACAAATAAGAACCTCCCTTTCTGATCTTATAACTATTCTCTCTCTAATATATAAATTTTTGACAGAATCATGAGACGAGGAAACCATGGCCGCTGTCAGCAGCAGCAGCCAGACCCTGTCTTTGAAGATGAAGAACTTAACCCTGATGTTCGCAAGGCTCTTCATAGGACTCAGCCAGGACCCTTCAAAGGAGAAGGAGAAGGAGAGAACCTGGAGTATTTTGACGTCACAGGTTATAATGAGCTGAGCAAAATGGCTCTTGGCCGGTTGAAAATAGTGGAAACAGCCAGGGTAGCATGGAGGAACCACTGTGACACCAACCGTCTGAACAGAAATACTCAATCCTGGAACGACCTAAAAAACCTATTTGAGAAAGAGATTTTGTCCCCCTGGATTTTTGGAAACCAAAATGAACGAATTTTTAGAGCTAAAGCAGGAGAACAAAACCATTGAAGAATATCACCAGGCCTTTACTCGTCTACTCAAATACTCACCACCTCTAGATGAAGAACAGCTCATGGCCAGGCTCATTCGGGGAATGAACGAACCCTCACACTGGTCAAAAATGCCAAGCCAGTGTCCATGGCTGAAGTAGTAAAAATGGCAAAGGATTTTGCCAAAGCCTTTGTAATAAAGGTCCCGCCAAAGCCTTCACCCTCTAACTTTAAAAGATTCCAAGCCCAGGGAAGTACTTCAAACTTTCCACCCCTAAAGAGGTAGCAAGGGCTGATTCAAAATCAGGATGCAGGAAGATTCCAAAGTGAAGGAAGACCCTTCCCCCAAAATACTTTCTCAGGAGACCCACCTATTTTAAGGATTCAGAACGATGAGCTCAGAAGTGAGAACCGGTGTTTTAGATACCAAGGTTTTGGTCATCAGTTAAAAGACTGCCCAACGCCTGCCATGTCAAGGGGACAGGGAAGTCTAGGGCCCCGAATTTAGAGACCAATCCCTTCATACCAGTCTAATCAGGGTCCGTCTCGCCCAAGCCAGGGTAACCCCAGAAGAACTCCAACCCAACCATCTGCCTCTGTCCAGAGTAACCTTAGAAATCCTTTCCAGAACAGGGGCAACCAAAGAGAAAGAATTCCACCTCAGACTGCAGCAGCCAAAGCAATCACAATTTCAGATGAAGTAGAAGAGGAAAAAAGGGCAGATCTATACTGCAATTGAAAACCAAGGGCTTAACCGACAGTTCTCAAGTCATCCATACTCCAGCAGAATACCAGGAAAAAATCGACAGTCCACTTCCAAGGCGTAACGCTGGAAGTGATTGAAGAAGAAGAAGAAGATGAAAGAGATCATACTCCACCTGCAAGATGAGGACATCTCGCATTTTTTAAGTGGGGTAGAATGTAAGATTCCTCTCCCAACCCCTTTTTGATGTCTAGTATCTTCCCCTGTAATCAATCCCTCTTCAGAAATATAAAAGACCTTGTTTCTAACTGTTTTAACCTAGAGAGAGAAAATATTCTAGAGAGAGAATATTTAGATTTTTAATATTTTTGGATAGAAAATTATCTCATCTTATTAAAATAAGTTCCCCTGAAACAGAAATTCAAAAAGAACTTTCCAATGTGCAATTGGAATTAATTGGAAATGAGTATAAAGAACCTTAGTCTAAGGGTCTAGATTTTCAAGAATCTTTGGATTATGGTCCAATTAAGGTTCCTATGGGCCAATAGCATCAATCCATGTGTAGGGAGGAGATAAATCCAATTTGTAAAAGAAGATACCCAAAAATGAGTAAATGCTCACATAAGATGAAGAGTTGAATATATACAAGGTTTATTAGTAAAAAACTATGAGTAATATCAAAAAAATGAGATAATTTGAGTATCCAAAAATGAGTAAATGCTCACATAAGATGAAGAGTTGAATATGTACAAGGTTTATTAGTAAAAAACTATGAGTAATATCAAAAAAATGAGATAATTTGAGTATCCAAAAATGAGTAAATGCTCACATAAGATGAAGAGTTGAATATGTACAAGGTTTATTAGTAAGAAACTATGAGTAATATCAAAAAATGAGATAAATTGGGTATCCAAAAATGAATAAATGCTCACATAAGATGAAGAGTTGAATATGTACAAGGTTTATTAGTAAGAAACTATGAGTATTACTAAAAAAATGAGATATTTTGGGTATAATGATTCCATTTTGACACATATGTAAGGAAGGGGAGTCCCTTAAAGGAGGTGCATACTTCACAAGCTTGAATGAGTTTTAAACTCAAAAATGATGTGATATTTTTATCTCTTCTCTCTCTTGAACCAAACCAAATCAAAAGGGAACCAAACCGACTCAAAAAGGAACCAAACTAGGTCCAAATCTAGTCCAAATTCAACCAAACTGATTTGGAAAATTCTAGAATCAGTTTGTTTGGTTAGGAGCTCAATTTTTCCTATAAATAGAAGCCTCCCCCTTGTTGAAAATTAATAGTGTTTTATGCACCGTTACTCTACTCCACCCAAGCCAAGAACTGTGAATTCATTAATAATTCACTAGTTTTTGACACTTTCCTCTTCCAAAGATTGGTGGCCACTCTTGTTCAAACAAGAGTTGAACCCTCAAACCATCAAGTCAAAGGAAAGCTATCAAAGTCATTAGTAAGTTGGTGGCTCTTCTTTTCTTTCACTTATTTTATGGATTTTTATGCTTTTAAATGGTTTTTATGCATTATGCCTTCTCTATAATGTTATGCCTCATTACAAAAGGCAATCTCCTCTCTTCTCTAGCAAAAACCAACCTTTCTCTATCCTAGGTGAATGGTTAAGTGATTAATGTCAAATTTTTATAATTTTTGTTTCAATTAATGGATAAATGATTATTTTAGGATAATTTCAATACTTTTGGTGCACCTTTAATTAGTTAGAAAATTGAAAAATACAAAGGAGGTTATGGCAAAAATTTTAGAAATTAGTGAAATAAAATTCATCTTTCTAAAAGAGTAAACCTTATGGTTTCTATATTCTAAAGTATCATTTCCATGCATAAAAGATGCATTTTGATTACATGCATAAAGGATAAATTATTATTTTAATGTAAAAGTGTTATTGTTATTATATTTGAATTTCATGCATAGAGGTATGCATAAAAGTTGATTATTTTATTATAAAAGTGTTACTTTTATCATATTTTAATTTCATGCATAGAGGTATGCATAAAAGTTGATTATTTTATTATAAAAGTGTTACTTTTATCGTATTTGAATTTCATGCATAGAGGTATGCATAAAAGTTGATTATTTTATTATAAAAGTGTTACTTTTATCGTATTTAAATTTCATGCATAGAGGTATGCATAAAAGTTGATTATTTTATTATAAAAGTGTTACTTTTATCACAATTGAATTTCATGCATAGAAGTATGCATAAAAGTTGATTATTTTATTATAAAAGTGTTACTTTTATCCTATTTGAAATTCATGCAGAGGTATGCATAAAAGAAAATTTTTCTACTAAAAGTGTGATTTTCATTATAAATGGATTTTATGCATAAGTTAGATGCATAAGAGAAATTCTTTTATTCTAAAAGAGTAATTCCTACTAAATTAAATTTATGCATAGGAAGATGCATAAAAGATTGATTTTAATGCAAAAGTGTCATTCTCATTTAAAATGAATTTATGCATAGGAAGATGCATAAAAGATCGATTTTTAATCCGAGAGTGTTAGTCTCCTTAAATGGAATTTATGCATAAATAAATGTGTAAAGAAATCTTATATCAAATATAAGAATTCTCTTGTACTCTATAAATAGATATGAGATGTGATAGGATGTGATAAGAGGTGTATAAGATGTGATAAGAGGTGATAAGATGCTTATAAAATAAGTTAGGAGGTGATAAGATGAATTAAGATGTGATAAGATGTGTATGGGATGAGGTAAGAAGTGTATGTGATAGGATAAGATGTATATGGGTTATGATAGGGCGAGAATGGATGTGATGTAAAAGATTAGATGTGAAGGCATATGGGGTTATATGAATGGGAATGCGGAAATGGATGTATGTATGTGGATGTGTGGATGTGGAGATGGGAGTGTGGATGTATGAATGTGAAAATGGACGTATGCATGAAGATGTATATGCATAGATGTGAATGTGGATGTAGATGTGGATGTATAGATGTGAATGGGAGTGTGGATGTGGATGTATGTGAATGTGGATGTGGATGTGGATGTATAGATGTGAATGGGAATGTGGATGTGGATGTATGTATGTATGTGGATGTATAGATGTGAATGGGAATGTGGATGTGGATGTGTAGATGTGAATGGAATTATGGATGTGGATGTATGTGAATGTGGATGTAGATGTGGATGTATAGATGTGAATGGGAATGTGGATATGGATGTGTATGTATGAATGTGGATATGGGATGTGGATGTATAAATGAGGATGTAAAAATGGATGTATGCATGTAGATGTGGATGCATGAATGTGGATGTATGGATGTGAATGTGGATGTGTATGCATGCATGTATGCATGTAGATGTGGATGTATGCATATAGATGTGGATGTATGGATGTGAATGTGCATGAAGATGTGGATGTATGGATGTGAATGTGCATGAAGATGTGGATGTATGGATGAGGATGCATGAATGAGCATGTAGATGTGGATGTATGAATGTGGATGTAGATGTATGCATGTAGATGTGAATGTATGCATATAAATGTGGATGTATGGATGTGAATGTACATGTAGATATAGATGTATGAATTTGGATGTGAATGTATGCATATAGATGTGGATGTGTATGAGTGGATGTGGAAGTATGTATGTGGATGTGAAAATGGATGCATGGATGTAGATGTGGATGTATGGATGTGAATGTGGATATGGATGTGGATATATGTATGAATGTGAATATATGATATGTGATGTGAAGAAATCTGAAGTGACGAGATGGAAAATGATGTGATTGGATGAGTACACGTATAAAAGGAATGATGTGATTGGATGAGTACACATATAAAAGGAATGTGGAATAAGTAAAGTGGATTGATGAGGGATAATGTGAAAAAATGAGAGTTAATATAGAAATTGTATTTGTAAACTGTTTGTAAATGGCTGTTTTATGTCAAGAATGCTAGGGAAGCATTTTGACCGTCTTGTGATTAAGGTCGTGGAGACCTAACTGATAAAGTTGCAACTGCTGGAGAGTCAATGGAGGACGTCTCGCATAGCAAAGTCGGCCGAGGTCTTGACCAGCCTCGGTTCGATTAAAATGGTGAGCTTCCGGTATGGTGGATGAGGGACCAAGGAAGCGGCCTATGAGTGAAGCGCTAGGTCACCTGCGAAGGATCCTAGAGGGTGCTGACCATATGGTGCTCGGGCTCTGGGTCACCTAGGATACCCACACGTGCGTCGAGGAAGATATTGGAACAAGGAGTAAGAGTTGTTTTCTGAAACCGGGCATAGATCTGGTTGATTGACCTTGCTGGTCTTCAATGGATGAGTCCATGGCTCTTTATATGGATCTGTTGGGTGATCTTGCTGATCTTCCACGGAGAGTCCATCTTGATAAGTGATTATATTACCGAGTATTATGGGCTAGAAACTATTGAAAAGGCCCCTGAGTGGACAGGTGGTGAGCGTTCTGGTTGCCAATGATGCCATAGATACTCTGATGAAGGAATGATGGGAAATTAAGAATCAACCGGATAATTTAGAAGATTGTGATCGGTGATACTATGGTTCATTAAAGGATTGTTTTAAAACTAGCTGAATCTATGAAAAAGGAAATTTCATATTGGGTGTGTAAGTGGTGTGACTAGTTTTATTTTTGCATGAACATCTGGCTAGGGGGCCTGGGAACTCTTTTCCCTGGTACCTGGGACAAAAATTAAATTCTAAATTGGATCCCATCACTACAGTGGTTGGGAGGTTGGCTAACCCATGGGATAGGATGGGGTTAGGCTAGACTGATGGATCCGTAAATCAAGACTCAATTTCTGTTATTACGATAGATGAAGTAAATCCCAGATAGTAATTGTTCTATGGATAGGAATCAACGGCTATGCTATGCCTCTTGATGGGAAAAAAAGCGTTGATCCCAATGATCCAAGTGCAAGTTTCTTCCTTGATCTGACCGAGTGTCTTTATAGGTGCAGTCGGATCAGCTTGATCAGTAATGGTCTTGACTACGTTAGAGTAAAAAGTTAACCTGGTGGAATCGCCCGTGCTTTCCAGGTAAAGGAAGTTTTTCCGGGTTCGGTTTTGGGAAAACCGACGGATTAGTCTTTTGTCCGGATATCCGTGGACAAGGCCCTGAGTGTGGGACTCTGCCCACGCAAGATGTGCTACTTCCGCTGCTAGTACTCCGAATCCATTGCGCGGTGGGGACAGGGATCTCACAGTATATATATAGCTTCATACACAAAAAAGAAAAGAAAAGAAAAACAAAAAATAGTAAAAAGAGCAAGAGCACATTAAGAGGAGAAATATTCGCCCACAATTAGGAACTAGATTGACCTATCTTCATAAACGTACTGATGCTATATCTGTGTTTACAGATATTGCAGATGCACGAGCATCACAAACTTCATCCACTCCCACCTTTGGTGAGAGGTATCATCTGTAGCTTTCTCAGATATTTCACATGTGCTATCTTGTAATTAAAACCAAATTGGATCATATAGATGTACTAGCCAGAGAGGGAAATGTTGAGAAATTAGAATGGCTAATTTGCCTATTGACCACGATTGACCCCTACTCCGTAGTATACATATCCCCGATAGTCCAAGACTATCCTTTTCCACAGGTATCATCTGTAGCTTTCTCAGATATTTCACATGTGCTATCCTTTTCCACAGGTATCATCTGTAGCTTTCTCAGATATTTCACATGTGCTATCCTGTAATTAAAACCGAATTGGATCATATAGATGTACTAGCCAGAGAGGGAAATGTTGAGGAATTAGAATGGCTAATTCGCCTATTGACACGACTGACCCCTACTCCGTAGAGAACATATCCTCGATAGCCCAAGACTTTCCTTTTCCACAGGATGACGATCCTCACATAGTTACATTCTTGTGACGAGTTTATGTGGATGGGAAAACGAAGAAGATATATCTGACAATGAATGGACGGATGAGACTCATGGCACTATCGAGGCTGACTTTATTTATTTGGATGATGTGGATAGAGGCTTAGCCTTAGGGCTATAGCCAGAACTCTATAACATCCTCTTACCTTGATCCTCAGTATTAGTGTGGTGACTGGTAGGTAGGTTAGTGTTTTCAAGTTGTTTCTAGTTTTGTGTCCTTAAACTAGTCCTTATTTTTCCCACTGATGTGCCTCTCGAGGTATAGTGCTTGTTAGGAGATCTCCAAAATACAGGTGTAATTCTTCCATGCCCACTCTCTTTCATTTTTACTGTTCAATTAATTGCATGAACTATAATGCATGACCACATGGAATTTGTCAAAGCACTACTTAGTTTTTGAAGTTGCATCATTAATGAGTTTAACCTTATTTGAGAAATTCTTGGGAATGCATGAAGTCTTTAGTTAACCTTGGAATATGGTTGTCTTAGGTCTAGGGTTAAAACCATCTTAATGTTTGAACAACCTGGCCGTGTGTGTTGACCTCTGAGACATAGCTTTTACCCCTTTGTCGAAAGGATGTAAGAACACATTATAGTTCAGGAGCAAAAATCCAAAGAGATAAATAAAGAAAAAGAAAGGCCTACAAAAAATGGTAATGTAAGTCTATTATGTGCTTTAATGTCGGCCTATCGCCCTATTGACACTTGCCATAGGCGAGGAGTATTCTACTCCAGATCGATGCCCTGGGTTGGTAGGGGGTAGCCTTGCCTAAGGTGAGCTAATAGATTACTAGAGAAGGCCTTGTGTTAAACATAGCACCAGGATCGATGCTAGTTTTGCCCTAGGGAGGTCGCCATTATTTGTAAAAATTATCACGTGCATAAAAGAAATAAAGGCAAAAGGCTCCTATAACTCTGATGTTTCTTGTGTCCCTAGGCTCTTGGGATTAGCTTGTTCTTAGAGTAGACACATTGTGGTCATCTGTTTATTTATTAAGCTTGGTAACGTTCCTTGACTTAGGCCAGTTATAGACCTTGATTAACCTTCGACACCTTGCTAACTCTTGAATTACTTTCAATAATTTTAAACTCCTGTTAATTTGCTACGCTAGCTCATTCATGTGACCCCTTAAACTAAGTTCTCATGGCAAACTTCCATTTTGGTCTAACATGCTTGATTTTATTACACTCTATATTTTTGAATTCCAGCATACTTTCACTTTACTTCCCTGTTTTGCAGATATAGTCTACCACAACAAACCCTGTCGAGCTTACCATACCATAGCTTCCGAGGATGGAATCTACATCAGGAAAGGGGGCATGTTAACCTATGGTGGACATTCAGATGTATTACTTTTTACGTCATTATTTTAAGTATTTTGAGTCATGGGCCAAGCTTGTCGGCACCACAAGTAAAGGATAAAGGGATTGGGTGATTGCCGATGAGAGGCGCACCTCGAATTTTATCAGGATAAGGGTTAGGATCGGCCGGCCATGTGTGGGCACCCATGTGTGAACAGCTAGGTCACATATAAGAGTCAAATGTAAACCTAAAACCTCTCATTCTCAATGTGTTGAATACAAGGAGTGCTCTTGCTTTATCTTCTCCATCCCCTTCTCCTGCGTGTGTGTGTGTGTGTGTGTGTGTGTGTGTGTGTGTGTGTGAGAGAGAGAGAGAGAGAGAGAGAGAGAGAGGGTAGCGATCAAGCATTGTGTGGCGGCACGGTGGCAGTAGAGAAGCGACGGCGGCTCCTTCTTCATCTCGGTGCGAGAATCCTTCACAACAGCGGTCTGAGCGGTGAGTGACACACCATTGCTCCCTGTTTGATCTTGCTGGTTTCTGGTTGTGTACTTGCAGCCACTCGTGGCTCGCATACAGTGCCTGGCAAGTCCCCAGCTCTGACACATGCGGCAAGAGCACACAAATGGTGAAACAAAGTTATGGCAGATGTCTTGTATGTGCCTTCTATTACAAAAAGTTTGGCCTCAGTTGGTCAAATGGTGGAAGAGGGTTTACAGGTTTGTTTCAACGAGCATGGTTGCTTCGTTGAGGATTTCAAAAATGGATGTAGAGTCATTACAAAAGGCAAGAAAGAAGGCAGGTTATTTAAGTTGGATGCTTGGATTCCTGAGTTGAAATCAGCCATGTTCTCTAAAAACTGAAATTTGGTACAAGACATTGACATGTGGCATAAAAGGATTGGACATGTGAACATACAAAGGTAAAGAACATGCAGGCAAGAGGCATTGTTAGTGGGCTGCCTAGATTCAAGTATGATGGGAATACGCATGTCTGTGATGCTTGCCAGTTTAGAAAGCAAGCAAGGTTGCCATTTCTTCCTAAAGAAGGCAACATGAGTAGCATGCCACTTGAGATAGTTCATAGTGATGTATGGGGTCCTGCACAAAACCCATCCATTAAAGGCAGCTTGTATTATGTGACATTCATTGATGATTTCAACAGAATGACTTGGATTTACTTTCTCAGGGAGAAAAGTGAAGTATTGGGAAAGTTTATGGACTTCAAAGCTTATGCAGAGCAATATGGCTCTTGGATAAAATGTTTGAGGACAGATGGCGGTGGTGAATACACCTCACATGCTTTTGAGAATTTCTTGAGAAAGCATGGCATAAGAAGGCAGATAACACACCTCAGCAAAATGGTGTTGCCTGAGAGGAAAAATAGAGTCATTTGTGATGTGGCCAGGGCGATGCTTAATGAAAAGAGCATGCTTGATTATTATTGGGCAGAAGCGTATGCCACAGCGGTGTATGTACTTAATAAGACACCCACAGCAGCCATACATGAAAGTACGCCTGAGATGCGTCTTACAGGTTTTAGGCCAAACATTGGACACCTCACTATTTGGTTGCATAGCTTATGTGCATGTGCCAGATGAGAGAAGGAGAAAGTTGGATCCTTAGGCTAAAAAGTTCATTTTTGTTGGGTATGCACTGTTGGGTATACACTGTTGGTGGGTATGCACAGGATCAGAGGAAGTTTATATGGCACAGCCAGAAGGATATGTACACCCGAGGTATCCCACTCATGTATGCAGATTAAAGAAAGCATTATATGGTTTGAAGCAAACACCTCGTGCTTGGAGTGATAAGATAAGCTGATATCTTATCTCCCTTGGATTTCAGGTTTCTTCAGTAGATTCTTCACTCTATGTGAAGAAAACATATCATGGGATTGTCTTACTTGTCATCTATGTGGATGACTTGATTGTCACAGGAGATCATGCTACAGATGTTATGCATGTCAAGAAGGCATTGAGTGGGTAGTTTGATATGAAAGGCTTGGGTGAATTGAGATATTTTCTTGGGATTGAAGTGATCAAAGACCATGCAGGGACATGGTTAGTGCAATGCCAATATGCATTGGATATGTTGGCAAAATATGGGATGACAGGGTGTAAGCCAATGAGTACACCTTTGGAGCAGAATGTGAAGCTGCGGGCTGATTTTGGTGGAGTTGGATGATCCATCTATGTATAGAAAGATGGTTCGCAGTCTTATTTACATGACTATCACACGCTCGGATCTCAATTATACTGTGGGGCTAGTAAGCCAATTTATGCAAAGCCCCATAAAACCTCATTTCCAAGGATGCAGTGAGACACATTATGTGGTGCTATGTAAAGACCACTGCACATTATGGTCTTCTTTATGAGCATTGTAAAGGCTTGGATGTACACGGTTACACAGACGCAAATTAGGCAGGTAGCTTGTATGACAGGAGGTTTACTAGTGGTTATGCCTTTACATTTGGAAGTTCAGTGGTAAGGTGGAGCAGCAAGAAGCAACCTATTGTTGCTTTATCTAGTACTACAGAGGCTGAATACAGGGGTGCAGCCATTGCTACATGTGAAGGAGTATGGTTAAAGAGTCTCTTGGCTGATTTGGGTGAGCCTATTAATGGTAAGGTTGTCATTCATTGTGACAACATAAGCAGCATACAGTTGGCCAAGAATCCAATTTTTCATGCGCGGACCAAACATATAGAGGTCCACTATCATTTTGTCGAAGAGAAAGTGTCGGATGGTACAGTGGATTTGTAGAATGTGAAGACTGAAGAGCAGGTGGCTGACATCCAGGGAAACACCTTTGTTTCTTCCACCCTCTTGGAGTTTCAGCTCCCATTGCATAAGATTCATGATTGCCCTTGCATTTTGGTAGTGCCTTGTGTAGAAAATGAATGGATAAGATTTGTGTGGTAGGAAGAAATCATGAGAAATTGGTTGTGATGTTGTGTATGTGTGTGGTGGAGTGGTCTTAGGATAGAGCTTCACTGTTTTTTCTTGTTAATTTTGATATTTGCATCATTGGAAGCACCAACGTGAATGAACAGGTTGGTGTTCTGTTTTTCTTCTTTTTCAAAAATTCATAAAAATAAAAAACATAAGGAGCCATTGACTATGCCAAGAACTTCCATTCCATTCCTTAAGAGTGGCACAATCAATTTGGGATTAGTTGGATAAGTATTTTGCACCCGCCGAAAACATAACTTTCGATGCGGGAAGTTCCACGTGAAACTGTAGAAAAACGTTCATGCCGTGAACTTTTTCTACAACTTCACGCCGTGAATTGCTCCAAACATCACCATCGCAACTAACACCGCAAATCACAGGATTGCCTTGCCAAAAATAGGCAACCTTATCCTAACACCTCTGATGCCACAAAGTCTGACAAAAATAGGCAACCTTATCCTAACACCTCTGATGCCACGAAGTCTGACAAAATTTTTATCACATGAATGTTCAGAAAAACGTTCACGCCATGAACTTTTTCAGAAAATCTTCACGACGTGAACCAATTTGAAAATCTTCACAGCGTGAACCCCTTTGAAAATCTTCATGGCGTGAACCCCTTTGAAAATCTTCACGGTGTGAACCCTTTTGTGTTCACGACGTGAACTTTTTCTGCAGACTCACGGTTTAGTCCAATCCAACAATGAATAGTCAAGCCAAGGCCACGAAGATCAGTAAGGGAGGGATACCTATATCAAAGAAGAGGGGATCTTACCCTAAAAGCAAAAATCTTTGAGCAGTGAACGTGTAGAATAACGTTCACACCATGAACCTTTTTCTGACACTTCATGCCATGAACTATTCTCTGTAGTTTCAAGGCTTCAGAACAGAGCTATAGAATCAAACCAAAATCAAATTGGGTCGACAAAGTAGCTTATCAAATCATACATACATGCACTTAAGATCTGGAAAACTCATCCCCGAGATGATCTTACACCTGACGATGATAGTGCATCGAATCACCCAGGCTCTTCCTACTATCAAAGAAGTGTGGGATCATGACAATTTGCAAGCACACACCTGAGTGTCTTAAGAAACCTGGCCACCTGAGTGTCTTAAGAAACTTGGCCACCGTTGAAACTAGTATAGCAAAGAGTCCATGGAAGAAGGGCTAAGGTACGCTGGGTTTGGGGAAGGAAGAGGAGAAACCACCCTCCCCAACCAGGTCCAGTGGTATCATTGATATCGCTCGAGGATTTTTTTGGTCACCAAACTAGTCATGAAAAAGAAGCGCAATATGTGGGCATGGGCCCATCAACCAGCGCTGGACTCGGTCCACGACAAGAAGTGCCCATCCAAACGTCGAATTCTAGGCTGTCGAACACGGGCAGCCCCTGAATGAGACAGAAGATGGAAAGTGCAGCCAGGATAGGTCAAATATTCTTCCCCACCTCCAAGGAAGTAGAGTTGGATCTCAGAAGGAGCGAGGTGGAACGACAGCTACGAGAATTGAGCTTAAGGAAACAATAGCTCGATACTCGAAGGGCAAGAGATGAGAAAAAGGACACGCGAAGTTTAAACCCACTCCAATCACGAGGAGGTAAGAAACCAGAATTGGTTATGGGAAGAAGTGAGGGAGAAATTCCAAACTTGGAATCCATAAATGAGGAGTCCAGAGCTGAGAAATGTTTTACAACCATAGAAGAAGAGGATAACCTAGCAAGAGTGGCGGGCAAAGTAGAGGACCGTCTGTACACCAAAAAGGATATTGAGTGGATGATCAATCACCTTACGCTCCTACAAGACATGGAACTACTAATTCTGTAAAGACGTACGGAGGTGACTAATAATGATGAGCCACTCCAAGGTATAGCAGCAAGACTATCCCATGGACCAGAAATACCTAGACGAGCCAATACACAAAGGGGATGAGGTCTAGGAAGGGGGGAGCAATTCCTCAAAGGCCAAGGATGGATCCATCCATGGACTTTAATGCAGCCACGAGGACAAACCTGCTAAATATGGTGGCAGAGATGGGCCGAGGAATGGTTAGAGAACTAGGCACTACTCTTGACTCTCCTAGATGATACCACATATCATTTCCAAACTTGTTCAAAAATTCTCTGGGGAGGGACAGAGATCCTATCCAACATAGAGAGATTTTTGAATCCACATGTGAAACCTGCGAGCCTGTCAATGATGTGACAATGATTCATGCCTTCTCACTGACCTTGGAAGGAAAATCTCATTAGTGGTTCCGAACCCTCAAGCCTAAGGATAAGGTTAACTTCACAAGTCCCAAGAACGTTTTTGTGCCCAGTTTGCCAGAAGTGGTGATAGATGGAGCCCTGTGGCCCAGTTACATAATATCAAACAAAAGGAAGTTGAGTCAATGAGAGACTATGTGTCTCGTCTTAAGCACTTAAATTCAAGGTGCAAACTACGGGAGAGGTGAACTAATGATCAATTATTGCCTTGCTTCCGGAGAGGGGTTAGAGACCACAAAATGCATGATTACCTGGTACTAGCCCGACCCGCTACCCTTGATGCATGTTGCAGACTAGCAATTGAATATGAAGATAATATGCTGGAATTACCACAACCGGAAGATGTCAAAACACCTTCAGCAAACTACAACTTCGCGTGTCTTGAGTCACTAAGAAATTGGAACTCGAAGCAAGCAAGTCGAAAACATGACGGTGGATGAGCTTAGTAATGCCATATTAGAGAAATTGAAAGTAAAGAAGGGAAAAGAATTGGTTTGGGAAAAATGGCACAGATACTCCCAAGAAGTATCGACACAGAATACCTCAAAACCTACGACAAGGTTACCAAAAGGGGAACCATCGAGGAGCAACTCCTCATCACAGAAGATCTCATACGGGATGCTCTATAGCTTCCACCCACAGTCAAGGTCCACGCACACGCCATCGACAAAATGCCTCTTGATGCAATGCTCAAGAAAAGAAAAGTTCTTACAACTCAAATGGGGCCGAGTTCTTACAACTCAAATGGGGCCGAGTATGAAAACATGCAGGATGAGGCTATGGAAAAAGCATGCAGGGCCATGTCCTTGATACTGCAGGTGAAGCCCGTGGACAGATATAATAGGGTCACCTTGAATAGGATTGCAAAAGCACATGAGGAGAAAGAAAAAGATTGGGCCTACTATGTCCATAAAGAGATGGAGAACTACTTAAAAGCCCACCAATCCAAAATCTGTAACCCATACCTACTCACCACACAAGTTCTAAATCACATAGCAAAAAGGCCTCTCAACAAAGAGCCCAATCAACTTGCACACTTTGTTTTCTTGCCCTCTTTGAACAAAACCACGAGGCTGCGATACATACACCTCCTCATGCAAATCTCCATTCAAGAACGCAGTCTTTATGTCCAACTGATGTACATTCCAACCATTATAGCTGCCAATGCATAAATGCTACGAATGGTAGTCATACGACAAGTGGGAGCAAAGGTCTCATCAAAATCAATGCCCTTTTCTTGAGCATAACCCTTTGCAACAAGTCTAGCCTTATAGCGATCAACACTTCCATCTGGCTTTCGTTTCAACTTAAAAACCCACTTACATCCAATGGCCTTTTTACCAATAGGCATATCACACAAAGACCATGTACCATTCTTCATTATAGCATCATATTCACTTTGCATTGCAGCCAACCAATTTTATGATCTTCACACATACTAGACACAGCCAAAGCATAACAATCTGATGCATAAGAGGCATGCTAAAAACCTGAACGAGTACGACTAGACATAGGTGCATCAATTTTACTATCACGCAAGGCTTGCACCAGCCATTTAGGCATACCTCTACCTTGCTCATTTTTAGCCCTATCCTCATAAATTACATCCTGTAAATCTGCATCAGAAATAGGCTGATCTATGATGTCGTTTGAAATCTGCATAGGCTGCATATTTGCCTCATTAGGACTTACATTTGAATTCCCACCTGTAAACAGAGGCAACAACGTATCAAATACATCCCGTGAGCTCACACCTGTCTCTTTAGTACATGATAACAAAGGCTGCACAGCATCTTCCATAAAAACAACATCTCGACTAATTAATGGGAAATTACATCCTTCGAGAACTATGCTAAATTCCCAACCATGGAAAAGGGTACCGTTTCTTTTGCATTAATGAATGAAAAAGGTATGCCTCATTACTTTGGGCTGAAGCAGTAGTAGCAACTATAATTTACATTATGTATAGAACCCCCACTGTAGTAGTTCATGGCATGGTGCCTAAACATAAGTTTACTAGCAAAATACCAGATTTGGCACACTTGAAAGTGTTTAGCTACATTCCCTATATACATGTGCTGGTGAAGTGAGAAGCAAACTGGATCCCAAGGAAGAAAAATGTATATTTATTCCTCCCTATCTAATCTTTTAGTGGGCCCACTTTCGATATAAAATCTTATTCAAAGGTACCCAATGCACACAGGAAAAATAAAGAGAGCCTAAGAAAGCAGAATACAAAGTGTTGAAGAAAGTAGAGTGTTGGAGTTTTTATTGGAATAAGATTCTACAAGGGCCCACCTTTTTGCCCAATGCCCATGCACGTCACTTGTAATATCCATGAGCTCTACATGTTATAGACACATAGCATTTTTCTTTCACAAACCTACATTGAGAGCCGTCCAAGTACATTTCTAGAAGGGAGGGACCATGGCACGGGCACAAGCCTAGCCCATGGTACCACCCATCGCTTGTATCTTTTCTTTGACCACACCAACCATTCAACCCACCCTCCCTCTATCCCAAGTGCTTGACCCCACCAAATCTCTCGAGTGCTACCCAGGTCCATTGTAGTTGTGGGGACAAAACCGTACACAAATCCGCTTCCATACCTCTAACAAGCTATTGATCTTGATTCCACAAGAAAAGGGATATCAAATAAATGTCAAAGAAATCAATTATGTTGGAGAAGTTTTTATTTGAAGAAGTGCACCCACACGAACACACCTTCTTGCCCATTACCCGTGCACGTCACACTTTCATATTTAATGATGGGCATCCCAATTTTTTTTTTGCTTCTCGCACCTCACAACACACACAAACACATGCGCTTGCAAAATTAACCTCATCAATGCCAACCCTCCGAGAATATCTTTGGATGGGAGGCCATGATGGTAGATGCAAGCATGGCCCATGGTTCTACCCATCACCTAGAGAACCCTCGGCCTTGTAGGTACTTCCAAGTGCCTGAATGTATTTGTCAAGAAAATGGCATCATGCTATAATATCCATGCATAATACCCTGTCACTCCAAGATGTCCCTCCATCTACCCATGCTCATCATTCCATGGGGTCCTTATTATACAGCCATTCTGCTAAACACATAAGGTAGACCACACTTCTACCAACTACCTCATGTTGAAGGGTCCACGTCGCTTTTTTCCACAACTAATGGAGACTGACATGAAGAACCTCTACATCACCTATCACTTTACATGCCTCCTCAGCAAGCTGCATGTGCCATCAGGGCTACCCAAAGCTGCCCATCACCTTGTCCTATCATCTAGTTATGGATTGGTTCCAAACTAGCCACTTCACCTCAAGCACCAACTTCATGGACTATCATACACCATCCACACCATCCAATTTTAAGAAGTAGCTTCACCCACCACTGACTTGGGTGATGGGAGGATGGAGTCACCATTAGGAAGGGGGTATGTCAACTACCCTATTAGTTAACATGGTTTTTCCCATTGACCTATCATCTCGTAAGGCACTTTGCCATCTTAATCACACAAATGTGCACTTAGATTTTGTAAGATGGCACTAGAACAAATAAAGTGGCCTTACCATCATGCGCTTAATGTCAAATAGGGAAAGTCTATCAAAGTATACATACTTCTTAAGACTAGTAATAAAGGCTATACCATTTTTAAGTTTGGTTAGCCTAGTGTGAAAACTAGTCACTTGTATATGTGACATTTTTTAGAATAAGCAAGAGACAATCATTCCCTTGAAAGGTCTACTTGTGAGCGCTCCTTCTTCCCTCTTCTTGCTTTCTTGTATGCTTTTGAATTCATGCTTGCTAGATGGATGGATGCTTGAATAGGTTAGATTGTAGGCTTTCCTCTTTGGTTATCTTCTTCTTTTCCTAATTTTTAATGAGAGAACCATCGTAAAGGTGCATCTCTTCAGTTATCTTCTTTTCCCTTGATTTTTATGAGAGAGAACCATCGTAAAGGTGCATGTCTTCTTTCCTCCATCTATGTATTTTAAGCTCTCCCTTGACCCCTTTAGAAAGGAGCATTCTAGTGTAATAATGGAGTGAGGATGCGACTAGCGCACCCACATTGGGAAGTTACAGACTACAGTGGCTCTAAGATAAAAACCAACGGCATATGCTTTGGCAAGCCTAAGGTAAGCTCTTAACCTGAATATGAAACATCAAAAATAGGCATTATGAATAGTTGATCCACCACCTCTTTTGTTATGTGCACATTATATGTGCATATACTAGGAGGCTAACCCACATTAGGCTTGTAACAAGTATGGGAGCATAGGAACAAGCTCTAGTGGAGCATGGGTTAGGACTAACCTTAAGGGTTGAGGTTCGGGTCAGGCATCCAAGGGTCACACATCGGAAATGAAGAGTCAAGAGTCACTTGAGGGCCCTCCTATATAATAGGAGCATGGGGCACACTCAAGGGATGTTCTCCTGGTGTAGAGGATTGTATCTACTCACCTATGATTTTACACTAGAGCTATATGCTGCTGGAATGAAGTCATATCTCTTGATGGTATGGGACATCAAGGTTAAGGTATGAGGTACTTCATTGTAATCCATATGTGCATTCCTTAGGCTCGCGGGTGGTTAACTGGATGAGTTTATGCCTGGTTTATGCATGTTTATGCATGACAATTATCTAGAGAGATCTTAGGGTTTTAAAAGTAGTATCAAAGCGCTCGAGTTAATTTTGGATGTTTTTTCTCCTCTTAATTCTCTCATTATACCAAAATTTTAGCATTTTTAAGTAAATTTTAACATTTACTAAACAAAAAATGTTATTTTCTGGTTGGTTTTAGTAACCTATGCGTGTGGAACGTCAATATGGCGGTCAAAACGCATGCTTCTCAATTTTAGTGGATGTATCAATGTTGCGGGTCAAAACGCATGCTTCTCAATTTTAGTGGATGTATCAATGTTGCGGGGAAATTCCGTGAGAGTATGAACCAGGGACATAATTTTAGGAACTAGTGTGCTTGCTTAAGGTTTTTGTCCCAAATATGGGCCAGTGTTAGGATTTGAAGGGCACCATGGATTTTCAAAAGACATTTAGCCTGTAGTCTTGCCATTTTTGTAAGCATGGCAAATTTTTAGTGAGGCGTTCTACTAACATGTTTAAAAAACCTTTGATATGCAAAAGTCTTTATACAAATTTTTCTACTTCCAAAAGAGTATATGGATAATATCCAAGAAGTAACATAGAATGTATTAGTATCCAAGAAGTAACATAGAATGTATTAGTATGCCAAACATATACAAGTTTACTTGCAAAAGAGGATTAGTACAAAGTTGCTATTATATATAATTGGAAAGCCTTTGGCATGAGGACACAAAAAGGCTCATGAGTGGGAACAAAAAGATAGGTGAGAAAAAACCATAACTCATGAGCATCAAGTGGCACCATTTACAGCATAATAGATAGAGAAGGATGGTAAGAACACAAGCCCAAGTCAAGCTGTCTGCATGGGTATAGATTTCCTGTTCTTCAAAAGCTTCCAAGCTTCAAAGCATTCATCCCAAAGCACATCTTCAGGGTGTTTTACCTTTGGAGTATTCAAACCAATAAACATTGATAAGCTAAGCATATCAAGCGACAAACGATTTCGGAACTTGTCTTTGATCTTATTTATCTTTGAAAACCCTCTCTCACATGCCACTGATGAAAGGGGTAACACTAAAAGAACTCTCCAAAGCTTCATAATCCATGGAAATGATTGCTCCCACTCTTCATGATTGTTTGCAACAATCTTGCCAAGCTGAGTTCATATCCTTACCCTTGAAACAATTCCTCATTCTTGTAATAAAAGACCTACATTCCCCTTTACACTCCAGCTCATTTATGAATGCATTCGGGCCTTGTCCAAAGTGATTACAGAGAATTTGCAGCCATTCTCTTGTGGAGACATCCAACTTTGTCAAATCCTCATTGTAGTCCTTTGGATTGAAGAACTTTGATGCCACAAAAAGATCAAAATCTGCTTTAAACCTGTCCCACAATGCTTGCTCTAAGCTTATGATATAGCATTGGCATATTGAAACCAAATGTGTCATTACACTTCCACTAGTTTCATGTGGATTTACATCATCCCCTTCACACATTGGTCCCAAGTGCAAGTAATGAGAGTGAACAAGACCATCTGTATCTTGATAACTCACTACTCCCATTTGTCCATGTGCCATCCTTAAGAAAGCTTCTACATGCTTAGTATCAACTCCAAATCTATTTCCAAGAAATGCTAAACGAAGAGTTTCAACAACAGTGGCTACTAAGTGGCTTCTACATGCTTCGTATCAACTCCAAAGCTATTTCCAAGAAATGCTAAACGAAGAGTTTCAACAACAGTGGCTACTAAGTGGCTTCCAATAAGACAGATATATGGATGCTCTTCTTGCAATTTACAATTGAGAACATTTAGCTCTCCAAGCACATCAGCAAAAAAGTGTAACAAAAACTTTACCTTGTGATTAGTGAGTGAAGAATACATGGCTGCAAATTCAAACTTCATGATTGTCAACAACGCTGGCATAATCTTTATGGTTCTCACCATGACTTTGGAGAAGTTTACCTTTGGACGAATTTCATTATCAATGCAACCTCCAACGGTTTCTTAGGACGCCAAATATGCCTATAGTGAGTGAGATGGAAAACCGAGATTACTAAAAATGCATGATAGGAGATGGCTCTCGAAGGGGCAAGTCATGGTGAGAACCATAAAGATTATGCTAGCGTTGTTGACAATCATGAAGTTTGAATTTGCAGCCATGTATTCTTCACTCTCACTAATTACAAGGTGTAGTTTTTGTTACACTTTTTTGCTGATGTGCTTGGAGAGCTAAATGTTCTCAATTGTAAATTGCAAGAAGCGCATCCATATATCTGTCTTATTGGAAGCCACTTAGTAGCCACTGTTGAAACTCTTCGTTTAGCATTTCTTGGAAATAGCTTTGGAGTTGATACTAAGCATGTAGAAGCTTTCTTAAGGATGGCACATGGACAAATGGGAGTAGTGAGTTATCAAGATACAGATGGTCTTGTTCACTCTCATTACTTGCACTTGGGACCAATGTGTGAAGGGGATGATGTAAATCCACATGAAACTAGTGGAAGTGTAATGACACATTTGGTTTCAATATGCCAATGCTATATCATAAGCTTAGAGCAAGCATTGTGGGATAGGTTTAAAGCAGATTTTGATCTTTTTGTGGCATCAAAGTTCTTCAATCCAAAGGACTACAATGAGGATTTGACAACGTTGGATGTCTCCACAAGAGAATGGCTGCAAATTCTCTGTAATCACTTTAGACAAGGCCCAAATGCATTCATAAATGAGCTGGAGTGTAAAGGGGAACGTAGGTCTTTTATTACA